>NC_132991.1:38315000-38472500 GCF_048564905.1 Vicugna pacos | reverse complement strand
TAATTAAAGTTTCAAATCAGAAGCATGATGGTTATCTGTGTAAACTGAATGCGTGCTATAAAAATTATCTTTAAAAATTTAGAAATAAAAATGTTCTATTACTGGATATCATAGGAAAACCGGGTTAAATGTTCTTCTTAAAATGGTCTACCTAGATACATATGAGGCTGTCTGACAGATCAATATATATGTAAACAGGATACCAGATCCCAAGTGCAATTAGAACATCAGATTGGAAATTCTTTATTCTACAATTAAAACACAAGACTTAAAGAAAAAACAGCACATTTCCAATTAAATTAACTAAGTACAAGTTAGTTAGTTATTACCATGTCCCATTTCTAAAATTGTAGCTTTTGTTGGCACGCTTTAGGAAGTAAATATTTACCCAGAGAAATGTAATTTCCTTTTCATTTATTTAGAAACTGCATGAGCTGGTCTCTGCTTTCTAATTTTCTTTTTCCTAGTTAAGATAGTAGAGAGAGTGCTCATTTCCTTCATTTTGATATTAGAATTGCATAGTTGAGTTTATGCATATTTGAAAGGGAAAGACGATATTTTTCCTAATGTTTATTAGCAACTTTCTTACTTCCACTATGCCTTTTTAATTAAAAAATAAACCTTGATATAATATTGATGATTATTTCCAAAGTTATTTTGAATAACATCTGCTGATGAGAAGCATGCAAAAAACTTTCTTGCCGGTAAATGTAATTACTAATAATTTCATCATGATTGCTATGACTACAATTTACTTATTCTTAATTTATTTTTATAATGAACTGCTTCACTAAAGTGACAAATGATTCCATTAGTTAAGAAACTAAAATGTCAATTTACATGTGGTCTTTGGTGACTAATTTGCTGAGTTGAGGTTTTTGTTTTCGTTATGATAATAATATTTGGCTATGCTCTGTGAGCAAAATTTATGAGGTCTTAAATATTAATCTTTCGATTTACTGAAACAAGGTAATTTTCAGCTTTAAAATGTTAGCAGTTTCTCTCTCAGGGTCTTGAATACACAAGTTTTAGGCACAAACTTCTGAAACAATGTCATCCAAAAAATAATGCTCACTTTGTTCCCTGGGATCAAAACCATTCTTTTTCACTAATGACTGCAAATATCAGCTCATTTCTAACACAGTTTCCAATGGCAAACATTACTCAATTGTCAGTAAAAGAAAAGGGATTACATCAGCATTCAGGGGGAAAAATGTTCTGTTCCTTCTTACTCCATAGTCTATGTTCAATCAGCCTGGAGCTAATGGAAGCCCTCCAGTGCTGAGAAATAAACAAACACAGTTGGGCAAAAAGTCCAAAATCAAATCTAGTATATAAGGTGGACAATACATAGTTAGTTCCATTACCGAACCCTCCCCTGGGAGCTGGAGCAGCTTCAGAGCCCTTCTCATTACACACCAGCACCATCTGTAGCCAGCCTGTGCCTGATTTGGGAACGTATAAAGTACACGAGAAAAATAGACTCAGAATCAGGAGCCAGAGAATCCTATTTCAAGTTTAAATTTTGCTTGTGAAAGATCATTTGGTTTTAGACTCAGCAAACAGTGGGCCTCATCACTCACAATGAGGGACGCACACAGCAAGGATTACTGCAGATCAGGGAGACAGGAGGTAATTGCTACTTTCCACAGGGATGTGTCTGGCTCTCCTGTAGCTCAGGAGAGTTATACCGTGGTCCCATTAGCCGCAGAGCTTCTATTCCACTTCAGATGGCAAGTTCCCTCTCCTTGTGGCATTTGTTTCAGTGTTGCTGTGGTTAAACTGCATTATTTAATTCTAAATTGTGATTGGAAAGAAAGCCAATGGCATTGGCATCCTTAAAATCCATAGACACTTCGTGCGTGTCATGTGTGTAAAAATTTAAGAAAGTCTCTGGCTCAAAAACACAACAGAAAGCTTTTATGTAGTAAAAATAAACCATGAATTATTATTAGCAGGAGCCGATGATACCAGTTGTTTCTGTCTGGGGGCTCAAAAAAATGAAGACATTATTACCAATTTTGAAATGTGCTGCAAGATTAGTGAGGTACTTGGATATTTTCATTCAAAATATGCCTCCTACCAGCCAGCAGAAGTTGCTTTTATCAGTGTTTTCTCTTGTCATTTTCATTCTACTTCCATTCCCCAAGCAACCTCCAGCTCCATGTGGTATCAAAATACCTCTGGACATCAGATCCTCCTCCTCCATTTGAATCACAGTCATACAGAATTGCAAATGAGTGGGGGTTTTGTTTTTGCTTTTTGATTTCTGAATGCCATTATACATATACAATGTATAGAATATATAATATATAACTGAGGGAGAGAGCACTCACTATGTACAAAGTATCTAGGGATTTACAGGCAGGGTAGATCACATTCATTTGAGGGGATCAAAGAAGGCACTCGGAACATTGTTTTGACCCTGGCTCCCTGCCCAAGCAGAGGCTGTACTTCTGCGCTCAAAACCCTGGCAGTAGTAACCAGTCCCCAACCTAGGAAGACCCACAGTCCCCAGATTATATCCCTCACTTCCCTGCTCAGTACACACCACAGGCGGGAATCACTCTTTATCAGTCAGACCCTACGCTGGCCTTCACCTGCACCTGGAGGTGTGTGCAAGCTTGCCGAACATCTGCTCCTTTCAATGCCTGCCGTGGCTGCAGCAGCAGGGTGGACTGTGCTCCCTTCCGGTGTGGAAGGGACGATAAGGACCTCAGCTGTGACCTGGCAGTATCTCTAGGTGGCATCCTAACACCCTGGAGTGATAAGCTGAACCTCAAACAAGATCCCACAAATATTTAGATATTTCTTTCCCCACCCACCCCTCATACTCTGAGATACGTCATTTCACTCCAGACCAAAATTTTAAGTGGGCAAAGATGTTGCTAATGATGGTCTCCCTGCTCTATCCTGTGAGACAGACCTCTCAACTTTTTCAGAATTTGATTTTTTCATGTTCTTGGCTTTGGCGGAGAAATGTCAACAATCCTTCTTGAAAAGTTCCATTCATTTTTGTTTTTAGCCTTGGTGAATCTCCTTCACCCTAGATTCTGGTACAGACACTAAACTGAACCCTCCTGTAAGATAGATTTGGAATCAAATCCTATTTCTCTAATTTTCTGATTGTAGATTGTATAAATTACTTAATTTTTCTCAATCTCTGTTGCTTCAATTTAAAAATAGGTATAATAATAGCACTTGTCTCATAAGACTATTATAATGAGTAAATCTATGTAAAGATCTTTATCAAATTAGTACTCAATAAATATTAACTACATTATTGTTGCTTAACAATAATAATAATAATATAAACCAGATTTTGTTCAGCAGTTTCCGATACTTACTCATACCTACTCAGTTCTGATAACTCCCATTACAATACTCAAAATGATGCTCTGAATACCTTCTTCTCACAAAAAGACAAGACCATTAGCTCCTACTGGCAAATACTAAACTCAGTACACTATAGACAAGTCATTTTTAATCCTTATAACAATTATACAAAGAATGAATTTGTATTACTATCATTTTACAAAAGAGGCAACTGAGGCTTCAAAAGGTTAAGTAATGTGCCCAAGTTCACAGAAAGTAAGTGGCAAACGTTGGGACTTAAATCCACCTTTGTCTGTGGCAGAGATTGTCATTTATGTATCATTTCCTCTTCTCATGGACACACAGACTGTCTTTTCCAGCTTTCCTTGCAGTAAGACTTCTCCATAAACTGGATTTTAGCCAATGGGATATGAATGAAAGTTGTGTGCACAATTCAATTCCTGGACTCTTCAACACGCCATTTAAAATCCCCTAGGTTTTCTCCCCACTTCGACTAGCTGGATGTCGATACCACATGGTGAAAACGGCAGAGGCTTCATCAATGTGCATCCTTGAATAACAGCATGGAGTAGAGCACTTCCCGCCACCCACTCACTTTGCCAACTGAGCTGGAACAAACTTAGTCTGTGTTTGAGACATATGCTTTGTAGTCTTTTTTTTTTTTTAAATCATAATCCAATGTTACTGTAACTAATACAGTGTCCAACTTCAAAGTATTCTGTCTCTACTATTACATTACACTGGCATAAGTAGGAGCCAGGAAAGTGTCACCATTTGCTGAGTCACAGAGGAACTGTTGAAATGTTTAATAGGTATGTTGCCTCAACTTTGGAATAAAGGTATTCAAAATTTTAATTAATAATTTTAAAGTATTCTGAAATGAAGCTGTTAAATTAGAGAATCACACATTTCATGAGTTTACTTGTAATGCTTTCCAATTATCCAAAATGGTGTGAAAAGGAAATAAGCAGGACAGCTTTAATCATGGGAATCAATCCATTAAGCTTTTTAAAAGGTTGTTTAGAATTAGCCATTGTATCCATGATTTTGTACCTCTTTTTGTGATTTATACATTTCTGAACTAAACTAAATTTTGATATCCCACACAATGAGTCAATTTACACTTTTAAAAAAGTAGTATTCTACCAAAATCCTCTGCATGTTGGGAGCCATTAAGGGTGAAAATTTCTTAAAATATTACCTTCTTTTAACACGATGATTAGCAACAACAATCATGACAAGCAATGAATGCTTTTATTTCACAATTTATTCAGAACTTTTCAAAATACATGTTTTAATCTACAATGGTCCAAATTCAAGATTTGGTGCCATGGAAGGAAGTTCCTATAGTGTATAGTCATGATAAACAATTTTGAAATTAGACATCCCTATTTTTGTTTTTTGTCTTCCACATTTACAAGCTGTGTAATGCTAAGAGATTTACTTAAAATCTTTTAGCTTCTTTTTTCTCTTCTGTAAATTAGGGACAATCATTACACCTCCCTCAAAGATTATATATAAAGAAAAAAAGGTCATGCAAGAAAAGTATATCAACTGACACATCAAAAGTGCTCAATAAATAGCAGCTTTTTAAAGACTGAAATTATTATTAGGCCTAAAATTTTTCAGAAATATTTTATTTAAAATAATCTTTACATTATTGATGCTGTGCTATGTCAGGCATTTCAGATGGAAAAAGTGAGAACTATTTCAGCATCTGTGATCTCTCAGTAAGAAGACATATTGTGAATGAAAATTGTGCATTTCATAGATATTTCCAAGAGATTTAGAGTTTTTATTTCAGATTCCAGGAAGCAGAGATTTAATGACTAATATTTAAATGCCAGGAAAGGAATTTTTCATTTGGGGTCAAAAGCTTTCTCCTTTTGTTAATGTAATGATGCCAAAGAATTGTGGAACCCCATTCCTCTAGCTTAATCTGATCCCAAATGATAATGAAATAGAATATTTATCAGTTCTCTTTTCTCCTGAAAAAAGGGAATGTGTTAGGAAATAGCGAGCCTCTATACTTTATTTGGAGATTTGTTGGTATGTTTGTGCGGCAGAGGTGGGGGGTGTCTTGTCTTATAGGTGATTTTTTGTTTTGTTTTGTTTTTTGTTTTTGTTGTTTTACTTTTAAGGGCCAGAAATTTTCAGTTCTCAATCTGCTACCAAATACCTACTTGTCTTGCTTTCAGATGCACTATCTAATTGCTCCTCTTTCCACACAACTCAAAGCACCTCTTGAATCCTGCCTATATCCAAGTTACAGCTATAGAGAGACTAGAGTCAGGACAGTAACAGATTTTATGCACCAACTGTGAGAATTTTCTGGCCACAAATACCCTCCCTTCCCATGTCACCTCACTGCCACATTAAGAAAGTTCTTTAAAGAAAGCCATTCTGAATGATTCAGCAGTACTTCTCACTGGGTAATTCTGAATCTCCATTTAGCTGCTTCCTTCTAGCCAACTAAATTCTGCCCTTCCCCAACTAGATCCATTCTCTTGCCCTAAAAATGGCCCTATTTTCTGTGTCTCTATGTCTGTTTACGGCACCATCATCTTTTCATTAGTTCCAAATTGGATCTTTAGTCATCTTTGACTCCTTTCCCCCGACATTCTAAAATCAGGCACATCTAACTCGGAAGCATTACTCATATTCAGCCTCCTGCTCTCTATCTTCATAGCTTCTTCTATAGTCCGGGCTTCACCCATCTCTCACCTAGACTGAGTTCTGCCTCCATTCGCTGTCAATCCACTCAACACCCTATTCTTTCTCCGTTCCCTTAGCATAACTGTCTTTCTAAAGCATGGATATGACACTGATATTCCCTGCTTAAAAACTCTGGGATAATCTATTAAGATATCAGTACATGCTTTGTTCTCACTACATTTTCCTTCCTGCTAAACCAAATCTTTCCAAGCTGTTAGACTTGGGTTTTAAGCTGCAAGGTAGAAAGCAGGAATGGCCTGTAGAAAACTGCCTTTGCCAGCTTTTGTTTTCTACAGCCTGAGTACATTGAAAGGATTCCTCTCTTGCATAAAAGCCTTATTTCTGGGGGGAATAGGGAAAGAGCCACTCTAGTTGATGTTGGCAATGGAATCAGTGATGGGCTTGGTGTCAGAGGGAGCAGGCAGCAGCTGCCTTTGGGCAGAATCTCTATCGAAGGTAGGGGTCTCTGGAAACAGTTTTGAAACCAAGTTTTGTGTGCAAGCTGTTGATTAGGGATTGACATCCAGTAAAGAAAGGAAGAGGAGAGGAAGCAGGGATTGGGTTGTGGGAGTAACTGAATTGTGGTGCAGGCGAGGCAAAGCCTTGGTCAACCCAGCACAGAGCTCTGGGGTGAAAACTGCTTATCAGAGCTGTCTTGCATCACAGGCTGCCTTGAGAGGGGTATGATCTTGGGTGAAGAGGTTCTTTGTAGCTAAAGCTGAAGAGCCTAAAGGAGCTAAGAGCTGGAAGATGTTTGCTGATCACACCGCTCACCACTGAGCAGGAAGCCCTTCTGTGCAGAGGGACTGGGGCGAGCATCTAACTGTCCACCACAATTTCTATATGATTACTGGGGTCCAGTCTGAGGGAGAGCACTGTAGTCTTTTGGAAGGAGAACAACTTTAAGACTCTTTCTTCCTCTTAATTGCCAAGCATAATTCAGTGTAAAGGTCTATTGCTGGTAAGAGAAATGCCTCTCCAGTCTCCCACACTTGAACATCACAGATGGAAGCGGTCGAGACAAAAAACATGGGAGCTGAAGTCCAGCCTCAGAGTAGCTGGCAGCTCAGCAATACTTGTAAACCCATCAGTGGCCAAGGTGAGTGACAGCAGGAGCCATTCATAGGCACACATGAGCATTTTTTAAAATTTTCAAAGTTATTTAGGAAAGCGAAGCTTGTGTTTTTTTTTTTTTTAAAGGCATTCTGAAGCCAAGCAATTGGAGGTTGAATCACAAAGACCTGAGCATTTTGTATGACGGTTCTCAAAAGGGCCTGTCTGTCATATTTGGGTTACAGTTTTTACATATCTGCAAGTCTGCCTTCTTAACTAGATTATAAATTTCACAAGATTGACAATATCTCTTATGCACTTATGAGACATTAAATACACATGTCAATGAAAAGGAAAGGATTTAAATTTATATTCGGGGTCTCAAATTCTCAAAATGTATGCATATATTTAGATTGCATAGTCTCTTTTCCTTTCCATAGGAAGAGCTGGCTGTTTAAAAAGGATTGTAGTTTTTAATAAACATATGCATATAAACCACAAGTTACCTAAAATGTGAATAAATTGTATGGTATTGCAAATTACCTGAAACAAGTCTCCTGTCCTGAGTGTGTATGGGGAGGGGGTAATGGGGGATGCTACTTGCTTGTATAATGTGTAAGTGGAAAAGAAAAAGATGGAATAAGAGTTATATAGATGTGAAGTCTACCTCAGAAACCCAATCTTGAAATAAAAATATTTAGAAAACATTGATCAGATTCTATGAAATAAAGAGAATAAAAAGTTGGGTGTCAAAAACTAATTGTTACTATGTGTCAGGTAGTGAGCATACAAAATGATTAAGACAAAGGAGAATGAAACGGGCTCCCAGTCATATATAATAACTGACATTTGTAAAGTGCTTTCACTTACATTTTCCCAATTGACCAGCTAGGGCATGAATCATAATCATCCTCACTTTACATACGAGGGAATTGATGTCAGACGCTGAGTTGAGGACAGAAATATGATTTGGAATCTGTGATAACTGATACAGCATCCTCCCTCCTATGTCATGCTAATTAGCTACTGGTGCTGAATTGAAAATATTCTAAAGTTTGTCTATATTAAATAGTATTTATTCCTTTTTTCATTCATATGATCCACAAGAATTTAGTGACCCCAAGGATCAGAGGTACCAAATTCTGGGATATACAGAAGAAACAGACCAGATTCTGGCCCTGAGAATGACTACAGTCTAAAGCACGTGACTCTGTGGAGACAGGGAGGTGGGATGTTCCACGATGTGCTCTTAAGCTAAATCTAGGAAGAAGGATAAGTAAGAACGTTCCAGGAAGATCTTGGGAGAGGCACGCTGAAGTTTATAAAGCAGCATATGGATTTCTCCTTATGGAGTGTGCAATATCAAAACTTTGTGTGGATGAACTTCGAAGAAACTGTTGGGAACATAAGGAAGTCATCCCCTTGAGGATGCTGCCTGCACTACTGAAAAATTACTTCTGTCCACAGTGAGGGCTAGCAAATGATTTTAAGCTGAAGAATCAGGATTTTAGAACCAACACCCTCACTGTGGAGCAGTGGAAACTGCCTTCATTCGGGAACACAGGTAGCCATAGAGGTAAATCAAGCCATAGCGATAGTCAACAGGGAAAATTTAACAGTCCAAACCAACAGTGGGTGAGAGGAGGAGGAGGCTGGGTGGATAGCTTAGGAGTTATTTTAGAGATGAGCTCAGCTGGGTTTCATGATAGATATGAAGCACATAATTCAAATACGAAAACTCAGTGAACAGGAAGTGAGATGTTTTTTCTCTGGGATAGAGGAAAACAAACAAGGATGGATTTATTGGTGGGAAAATGTGGGAAATTGAGCAAGTCCATGTTGGATTTATCTGTCATTGTGGAGGCTAGATCACCTGCTACAGGGAGAAAAATGACCTAGGGTGATAGAGGTTTGGCATTGTCTCTGTGTGAGATGAAGAGCAGCAGGCAAAAAGATCTCTTTGACATCAGGGCCTGTCCGAGGGTCCAGGCCATGCCCTTGCTGCAGCAGTATTATGCAAGTCAGGGTAACTCCTCCCCAGTGGCTCTTAGCACCTCAGTGCCTGAGCCAAAAGTGCAAGCCTGTACGGAATGAGCTCTCCGGTATCGAGGAGCAGTTTGGTAGAAGGATGGAAGTTGAAAAACGATTCCATGACTTCTGAGCTGGTTACAACAAAAAGTGTGGAGAATTGGAGCTGAGACTGAAGGCCTCGATGAAAAGCTTGGATGTAGTGGGAGTACAGATGAGAAGAACCAGAAGAGGATGTCATGTCAAAGAGAGCATATTGTAATTTACACTGTCTGAATTCATACAATATTTCAGTGCATGGCGTGGTGCAGTGGTCTTGTACAGCATTGTATTATGCAGAATAACATGTTAGAGGTAGAAAGGGCTTTAGAGGCCATTTATTCTCATCCCCTCATTTTACAGATGACAAAAGCGCGCCCTAGAAACCAGACAGCCAGCTAGTGCAGAGCTGAGGGATGAAACGCTGACTTCACCCAGTGGTCTGCCTACCTCCAATAGACCTTAAATATTAACAAAGATTTGTTAAACACTTGCTAAATGCGAGGCCCCTTGATAAGCACTGATTGATATATAATCCCTATTCTCAAGGAATTTGCTACCCAGCGTCCTATTGAGAATTCATATTATATATTAAATGAAACAATTATTAAGGTGACATTCTGAAAAACCAGGAATCCAAACTCCCTCTAAATTAAACAAGGTTTGTCATCAAAGGGTTGAAGAGCTGCCCTTTTTCTTGTGCAACCACAATTTTCTATTACCAAGAATAGATAGTGGCATAATTTTTATGTCCTAGGGCCTCAAATGATAGTTTCTATGAATAATGCCTGCTGAAAGCAAAATAAATAAACTGGAAAGTTATTTCACATCTTTACTTTCCTAACTGCAATATTAAGCTGTGTTCATTGTTTCCTTAGCTTCTTCTGTTTACCAATTTCTGGTGAGGGTGGAATTAAAAAATTATGCACACAATGCTTCATTTTTTTTCTCAATGACTACTTTTATATTCTTCACCTCTGGTGAAATGACCCCTACCCATTGCATCATTTTACAAGACGCAACCAGGAGGTTTACAGGGAAAAAAAAAAACCCCAAATATTTTATTAAATTAATTTAAAAAGAAATATTTGAACATGAAAAATCTACATAGTATAAATATTTTATGTGGGAAATAGCAATAAAAATTAATATTTAGTTATATTGTTCATATGCAAGGGGAAAAACCTGCTAACTAATTTGGAAGCTATTGTTCTCCTCTTAGAATATTCCAAATAGCATATATGGAACAATGTGGTCTGTTTTACTGTTTTAAAACCCTACTAATGATTATAGTTCTCATATATTTTCTTGAGTACTCACATACCACAGAGACATAACATATAAAAATAAACATGAAATTCACAAAACCACTACAACCACATTAGAAACAATCCAGTATAATACATATTAAAACTTCTTGCTGAAATGTGAGACCGAGATCTTTGCCAGCATATCCTTTTTTATGAGCATATTGCAGTATTTAATTGGGCCAGGGAATCTCCCCACTACATCGGCTATATTATGGGGGTGAGCTCAGTCTTCAGGAGCAGTCCCGCCCTTCTGGGGTGTAGCTCTCAGAGCACTCTTTAAAACTCTCAGCGACGTCTTAATGCCTGAGTAATTTGGTTCTGATTCTCAGCGTTCTTTACTCCCACAAAATAAAATCTCCTCTGGGAGGATCATCCCATTGAAATCATTCCTGAGCCCATCCCTTTTTCAGTTTTTTTTTTTTTTTGATACAACTTCTTGCACAGAAAATAAAAAGATGAGAAGTAAGATTCTGCAATGGATTTCCAAGATCTAACCATCCTTATTTCTGTTTTCACTGAGTAATCAATCAGCACTGGGCAATCCTCGAAAATATTTAACCCCTGAAATGACTTTTAAATAAGTTCAAATACCTCTTTCTTGGAAAGTATATAAAATATTCCTAACACTGGTTTTCACCATCCTTGCTGTTCCCTCAAGAATGAATTCATGCCATTGATTAAAATAGCATGTGACACATTGAGACTTGTCTTTTTTCTAATCATATCCTATTTCCAATTAAAGCAGTGATTTAAGCTCCATGTGGGCAGTAGCCTACAGCTGTGGTTTCAAGGTGTTATCTCTAGACAGCGGCATCGGCAGCACCTGGGAATTTGTTAAGAAGGCAAATTCTTGGGCTGTACCCCAGACATTCCAAATAAAAAATTTCAAGTGTGGGCCCCAACAATCTGCATTTTTACAAGCCTTCCAGGTTATTCTAATGCAAACTAAAGTTATATGACTGTCTTACAATTTATTTCACCAGCAGAGGCCCCCAAAAACATTTGCTGAATGAAGGAATAAATGAGTGAGTGAGTTAGTTTGTGAAGTGGCCTTCCGTAAGTCTTAGATTCCCACCCAGCAGTAACTAAAAACACCAAAACTGGGTATTACGAGATAAAGCTCATGCAAGTTATTCCTTTATTTAGTGGTTGGTCACACTGTGCTGCCATTACTCTTAATCATTGACCCACATATGAATTTTAGATGCCACTTTCTGAGGGAGTATACAGAGCTGTATGTCTCAGTTCCTGGTCACTTCAATAGGCTGAATGTGCTGGAAGAGATGGACATAATAAAATAAACCCATGCCATTCTACTCTGCTCACTTCAGGAAGCCAGGAAATGCTACCTGATGTTAAGGTCCCTTCCTTACCGAACCAAACTTGGGACCACTTGCCCACAGGCAATAAAGCTAATCTATGGACAGCATTTATTGCAGGGCACCAAGCAGGGGGTCCAGGCAGCTCCTGCTCAAAAGCCTGAAATCTCCAATGGCTTTCAGAGAAAAGTTTTTAAAGACAGGGTGTGGGAGAGGGTTGCGAAGTGTATGATCAGCACATGGACATTCTTCTGATTGGATGGTGGTGAGGTAATTGGGAGTCAACACCATCAACCTTCTGGTTCCAACCAGTCTGGGGTCTACATGCTTGTGGGCAGCATACAGTTAACTTCTTCCACCTGGGAGAGCGGGGTTCAGTATCTGCAGCACAGCTCAAAGGATATGGCTCTGAATATTATCTGCAGTCCTTGAGGAAAACTAAAGGTCTCTGACTTTGTTTAAAGGCTAAACTATTGTTATTTTGCCTTGCTTGTAGTTTTCCTTTGTTTCTGCATTTTCTTACTTCTCTGATTAAATGTATTCTTTGGAACTCGGGGGAGGCTCGGGAGGCTAAAGTTTTTCTACAAACAAGAGGCAGATTGAGGACACAGGTTTGGGAGGTGGTCTGTCCTGGGAAGGCCCCATAGGGTCCTGCTCAGTTACACCGTTTCAGTGGAAATAAAAACAGGTATGGGAAATATCACCTCCACAGATCATGTAATTAACTCAAACTACAAAACAATGCCTAGTACGACTGTTAAAAATCCTGCACAGTGGATAACTATCTAAGATGTAGTTTAAATAAAAGTGAAGACAATTTATTTTTAGTTTCTGTGACATTTAAAATGTGTAAAATTTTCTAGGTAATTGCTTGAACGTGCTTCCACTCACGTGTGCCATTTCTCTCAGGCAAAAATTTCAAGAACAAGGGGAAGAAAGTCATTCTCCTAGTGGGTCCCTCACACACCACCTCTTTTTTTGAGACTATATTGCCAAACTCAAAGTCACGCGGAGAAGCTGAGTTTATTGAATTTGTTAGCAACATGGCAACAAATAATTATAGCAAATAATAAGCCAAAGAAAGTGACTTAATAAGCTAAGAAGGTTTTACTGCTTTTATATATTCCCTCCATTACTAAAATAATTTCCTGGCCTTTCAAAATGTGTGGGAATAATGTCATAATTATTTTTATTTGGTTTGATTCTCCTGATTCTTGTTCAGATCTGGGGTCATGTAGAAAACTGTAAAGTAAAAATTAAATATATTTGTAATGTAAAATGTGTGTGTGTATCAGAAAAGAATAACTCACTAAAAATATTGCATACAAAGAGACTCAGGAAAAAAACAGTGGGGTTCTTATTTTGTCAAAACCTTGTTAGTCATGTTTTGATTTTGGGTTTGTAGTCCTTGGAGTATTTTATACTTCTCAGATTTCTTCTGTTCACTTGTGACTCTCAAACCTAATAGAAATCTCTTTTTCCCCTTCAAGTAATACTTGTCTGCTTCTAGGGCTATCAAGGGAATACTTTTTAAAAAATTGTTCAAACCAGCGAGAGCAGTGCTCAAATACATACCGAATAGGAACATACTGAAAAACAGCCGTCCAAAGAGCCAAAATAATCTAAAAGTTCATTGTAAAAAATATGGAGAACAAAGTAAAAGGAGTGCCTTAAGGGCTTAGTTTCAATTTCTGCCATAATCCACCATTTCAGATAGAGTTAATTCCCTAGACTGTGTACATATGGATAATTTAATTCTGCAGATAATCTCTAATATTTGTTTGGGGATAAAATGTCAAACTTTTCCCACTAAACCTCTTCACCTCACCTTTGGACAAGTGGTCAAATGGGGGATTTGTGGTTGCCTCTCGTTTGCCTGACTCTATATGCCAAGGGCAGTGCAAACACAGAGTTAAGTGGATTTCCCTGACTCTCTTCTGCCTCAGCTTGGTTTTGCCCAGTTTGGGGGAGGGAAGTGAACAATAAGTGGAAAAATGCAAAACTCAGAGTTTTTAAAAATGTATTTAAAATATAATTTATTTTTATTAATTTCTTTATTTATAATTTATTTATTTACTAATCTGATTTAATTATTTTAATTTATTTTCATAATACAGGAATTATTATAATATTTTAATGTGACAGATAAAATTAAATCCTCCACATGGAAAGTGCACAGCTGGTTGTTCTGTTTGGAAAGGCAATATTGGAAAAAGCTTAGGATTTTGAGGCAAAAGGTATATGTTTCAATTGAAGTTATGCCACTTGCTAGCTGAATGACCTTCAGAAAGTTATAAAAATCTATGAATCTTAGTTCTGTCATCTATTAAGATGAGAATAATAAGAACTTTCTCAAAATGTTATTATAAAGATTAAATAAGGCCATGCACAGGAAAAGACCTTTTAAACCATAACTGCTGCATGGTTGTTATTTATTAAGAAATAAAGTAGAGAATGTGGAGAACTCTAATATTGGTTTGTATAGAAGACCAGGATGTTTCAGAGTAGCTGAACTTCAAAATATCATTGTCAGCAGCAGTCAGTGGAGTTCTCCATGGGCTCCTCTATTTTTATAAACCCTATAATCACTCTACATGTTCTACACACAAGATCTTTCCCCAACAGATTGAAATCCAGAACAGTAACCATGAGTCTTCAGTGCATCCTATTCTCTGGCTGGCTAGAGACATATAGCTGGGCAAGGAAAAAAAAAACTGCTTTTGTAAAAAAAAAAAAAAATATATATATATGTTTTATATATAAAGTATAAATATAAATATATATGAAACATATATTTAAGGGAGAATATACTAAAAAAATTAAAAGTAGTAGTAGTAGTGACTAACTTCTCAAAGCTCAAGAAACCAATTTTGTTACAAATATCATTTTCTAGGAACTGTTATATATTGTATAGATACAGAGGCCAAAGGCTATGCAGTTCTAACTTTATATTTTCTTCAAAACGCTTTATATATATTCATGAACTGAGTCCCTGAATTTGGAAGACACATATTTTCTTAGACAATTTTCTTGCTTTATATAATAAATAAACAGATGACAAATTTTAATTTATAAGAAATTACAAGTGGTCTCTTTTTCATTTTATTTTTGCATATTCAAATAAAGGATTTATTTTTTAGCTGCAGTCAGCATCACCAGAGTGAATCACCTCCAAAGAGAGAGTTGCTAGACAAAAAAAATTTGATACCTGGCATAAGTATCAAAGAATCAAATAACTGCCATTCCTTAGTGTGCTCATCAGATCATTTTCCGTTGCAAGTGTTAGAATCTCAACTCCAGTGAGCTTAAGAAACAAACAAAAAATGCATTGGCTCTCTCTTCCTCTCTTTTCTCCTTTTACATTATCTTTATTCTCTTATGCAGCTGTAGGTCTCCTATCTTCGGGTAGGACGATAGCCAGCATCAGCTCAAGACCCACATACCAATAGCTCTACCATCAGAGGAAAAATAAAATGTCCCCTTTTCAAGCTCCAGTTATATTTTTCATACTGGACAAGGCTCTTGAATGGCTTGACTTAAGACACTCTTTGGGCCAATCTTGGGTCAAATGTATGTACAAGTATTTTGGGGGGACAGGGTCTAAGACCAGAAGAAGTGTGGAAAGGAAAAGAATTCTGGGAAGATAGTATTAAGCCTTCATATTTGGTATAAGAACAAATTATTTTCATTAGTAAAGAATGTTTTAGAAATTCCATTAACTTCTCTAATAATTTGAATGAGTATTTTTAGCAAAACAATGTAAGTGGAGGAAATGCTTTGAGTTATTATTGGAACACTTACAATATCCTTACAGAGGACTACACAGCCTTAGACCTTACTTCAGATGTAGAAAAAAAATTTCATATAATTGCTGAATTTGAACAAATACTCTAACAATGAAATCAAAGTGTGATATTGAGGGTTTATGGTCCTTCGACACTTTAGAAGACAAAACTTTCCATTACTCCTTCTGAGAAAATTAACTCACTAAAGACTTTCAGCATCATACTCCTCAAATGTAACATTTCATATCAGCAGGGCTAGGAGGCCATTCTGACCTCTAAAAAAACAGTTCAAAGTAAATCATTGTTTCTCCAATTTAAACCAACCAAAAAGTAAGGAGATGAATATATATCAAACAAAGGCTTGAAAGAGAGCTGAGTTCTAACTACCTTCTCTGTTTTGATAGTGGTCAATCGTCTACAGATTAAACAAATTGTATCATCACTGCAGGACTTTTCAGAGCCTTTGTTGAGCTACCATGTAACACTTCTAAATCTATGTGACTTACAGAACACTTAAAAATAGTCCTCATGCCCAGAATACTTACTATTGTCTTCCATACCAGTGAAACTGTTTAGTAACTACTTTCCATATATTTATGACCTGAAGCAGGCCAGTCCTTACATATTATACAGTTCTTTGACTTTTCAGTAGGACTAAATTTTTAATAAAATATTACAATAAGGAAAGTCATTTGGTTAAATCTTTAAAAAAGAAAATACTTTAAGAACCTCATGGGACATGTAATTTTCAAAATTTTAATTTGTGATTTCAGAATAGCATAGTAGAATATTTAAAATTAGGATTTGAATAAACTCTACTACTTAAGTGGTTAGGGAATATTTTGATAATGCTATTCACCAACCCACTCCTCTCTCAGCCCTCAGGTTTGCTGAAGACAAAAGAAAGTTCAGAATCACTAACTACATCTTGCAACTCTCCTTTTCAGCCATCCCATCTTAGATTTTCTGACACACCCGGTAACCAATGCCCAAGACATAGTTGACTACAGCATTGCTCAGAGAAACAGGCAAGCAATCAGAAAGACCAGCATGGTCTTAAACCTAAGTCACTTAAGTCTTTGACCGCTGGTTTCCTCATTTAAAAAAAAAAAAGTCTGTAGAATTACAGTATTTATCATTTTCATCACATGAATATATTATTATGAAGACTCATAGGTAAATATATGGGAAGATAAACTAGTTATGCTACTTAATTTTTAAAAAATTATTTTGCCACAGCCTCTCCAATCTTCAGTCATCCTACACACTGGTGAAGAAACCTTTTGTAAACTGTATTACTTCTCTATTGGGAAGCCCTGTTGGATGCCTTCTGTTTCCCTCCAGATTCCCTATCCACCCTTCTCTATCTGCTCTTTGTCCCAGAGGCTGACTTGTGTTGACTAAATCAAACCTCTCCCTTGTCCTCCAGCTTCAGGCTGAGCAAGGCCAATGGAGAACACCCATAAGAGATGACAGAGGGAGAAAAGGCTAATTTCATGGTGTTAATCCCCTGCTGCTCTCTGCCACAGCTTTGCTCCCCAGCTCAGGCAGAGGTTCAGCTCTATAAGGTACTCATGTTGACAACACCCTCTTTGTCTTCAGATTCCATTATCTGCTCACTTTTCATGCCTGGTCAATCCACAGGTGGTAATATTCAATGCAAGTGCCATCCTTAGATGGAGGCACAGGGGCTTCTGCCTTCAGCCTAATGCTTTTAAGAGCTTCACTCTGATTCTCCACATGCAGGAGAGTCTAAAGAATCAAAAAGATGTGGCCACCCAGGCTTGCTCTCTCCCCGGCAAAACCATACTCAGGACCTCAGAATTCTCTGTCCAGACTGACTTACAACCACAGCTGTCCTTTTCCCCATGTCAGCTCTCCAAAAAGCAGACTATGTTGTGGATGACTGTACCCTAGAGCCAGAGAAATGGCCAAAGGTTGCTGTATGTGAAATGTGGATAGAGTTTGGACATAAAAGGTAGAGGTACCATCCAGAAATATGAGCATCTTTTGCTGATACTTGAAGGTGTTGCCCTCTCGCCAAGCTATGCATCTATAGGACCACATCCACCTAATGAGAATGTCTTCTTCTAATTTGTGAAAAAAAAAAAGTGCCATGTGAACCAATAGTAGCCTTGGAACCATTAAACTAAAGTTTTAATACAATTGTATTAGATTGTACTAAACCCTAGGGATTTCCTGAAGGTGCTTTGTGGAATACTGCCAAGGCATGAGGGAGAACTGTCAATTGGGCAGAGTTTTCATTAATCAGAAAATTAAGCATTTACATACATAGTTACTTTTAAAATTTTATTTGAATAGCTAGTTCTGTAGTTAAACAAGTTTTGAAAAGCACTGGGCTATATAGTCTAAAAGTTCCCATCAAACTTGACCATTAGGAGGCCTTATGATCCTCTGCAGCCTTTCAGTCTTCTGGTTTTAGACCCTTTATTTAAACTAAGAAATTTCTCACTGTCCCACTTATTTCTTTTACTGGTCCTTATTCTCACATGTCTCTCTAACTCAGAATGCTTTTTCCTTTTTTTCACTACATCCTTCAAAGAACTACTGCCAAACCACCTCCTCTGTGAAGGTTTCTAAGTTAATCTGAACACTGATAAGATGTTTTATACTCTTCACCAGGTACTCCATGGCAGAAGGAACCCAAGCATGTTAGAGCTGTGATGCTGTTTTTTTTTTTTTTTCCTTACTGAGCTCTAGATATTGCCCACTTTCTCTTGATTCTACTAATAGGAAGGAAGATGGCTCCAAGTCATGAAAGTAATCCCTACTGTATTGAAATTACAATACATTTCAGTCTAATAGGGGAACATAAAGATTAGCAGCAGGATTCAAATGAATGCTAAAATTCCATATAAAGGAATGGGGAAGTATTGGCTGAATACTGTGAACCAAGTGTTTTAGATTTGTAATAAGGGCATCTAATATTAATTGAACACTTATTACTTGTCAGAAACATAATTTCACTCAAACCTCCCAACTATGTGAGGCTGGAACTATTACTAACCCTGCCTATAACTCTGACTATCCTAAACCTGCTTATTTTAAAATCCCTTGCAGGACATTTGGTCTGTCCAAAACATCTTTAAGACGTTTGGTCCACACCAGAGGGTCTTGAAATTTGGTCCTATCCAAAATATCCATGAGCATATTTGGTCTATTTCAACTGATTTTGGATAGGACCAAATATCAAAAACTTCTCCATGTGGACCAAATGTCTTATGGATGTTTTGAACAAAACCAAATGCCTGCTGATCCTAAAATGTCTGTCTATCATCCTGCCCTTATAATTAATTTAATCTGGAGTTAATTTATGTCCTTATTGTTAAATTTGTTGTGTACCTTTCTTATTATTTGATTTAGTCATTTTTTTTGAAATTTTAATATTTGGACTCAATTTGAGTAATTTTTGTGTGTGCACTTAATTTGTATTTTAGTCTCCCATGGTTCTCTCTCTGTCTCTCTCCATCAGTCTCCCTCTTTCTCTCCGCCTGTCCTCATTCTATTAATGGGTTTGGAATTTTTGTCTGTGAGTTTATTTTGAGTGTGATTTTTAACCTTGTTTTTTTCTTTATTCTCCTTTGTTCTCCTCTCCCACTCTGCACAACCTAGCTGTTCAACTTTTTATATCTGTCTCTACTTGGTCCCCTGACCAGAACCAAATATTGTGGATCCAGTTACAGAACCAACGGGTAGCTAGTTACAGATCTTATTTATGTGGCTCTGTCTGTGTTCTCCTGTTTCCCTGAGCCTGCACTTTGCTTAAAAACAGAAACCAGGACCATATTAGTTACTAAAAGTACACATTTTTCTTTATTTCAAATTTTTTCTTTTGTTTTGCAAATGAACGCACCTGATCTAATTTCTGGTTTCAAATAGTAAACTTGACCCTACTGCTCCATCTTGTGTGAGGCACTCTTCTACATTTTTACCCTGGGAAATTCCAGCTTAGCTGGCCAATGGTGTCTAAAAACGAATGTTTGCATTGAAACTTTGAAACCAGTGAATAAAACACTTAAGGTAATCTGAGAAATTTAGAAAAAACCAAAATCACTAAGGTTTGTGATAGATAGTTCTCAGTCATTGCAAATGAACTTATCAAGGAGTAAGGTGAAGACTTAGCCCAATCACAGTTGAGGTAAGCAGCAGCAGTAGCTAAGCTGAAACATCACTGTACTTATACATGTATTTAAAATATAAGGCTTAGTATTGTGCACCTAAACCTTAATGTCTCGTTTCATAAAATCTTGCACAATAAATACAGAACACAGTCATATTTACAAAACATTTGAAGATTTCTTGGCAGATTTTTACAATCAGAATTTTTTTGTAGTCAAGTGTAAAGGAGTCCTGACTTTTGTAGGAGCCACACAATAAAAACACAAACTAGTAACTAAATAAACAAAAATTTATCTCTAAGTTTAACTTCAGGATAACCTTGTAAGGCCTCACCAAAAAAAAAAAAATCTGTTGATCTTATGCACTCTAGATATGTCTAAACTCATTTTGTGTCAAAAAGATAGAGTCACTCTAAAAAAAAAAAAAGGACCCTTATCAGGCCAAATATTCAAAGGAAAGGTAACAAATGTACATGCTTAGGAGCTGTACTTAACAGTTGTTTGAAAACTTACAATTAATCCACTCTTTATCTTATCTCAGAAAGCGCAGATGTTAAGTTGGTGATTTGATTAGTCTGCTTTTTTTTATTATAATGTTTCACAAAATATGTTAATTCACAAAGTAATTGATAAAATATTTGGTAGTAAAATATGTTCATTTTACAGATAAGGATATTAAGTCTCAAAGATTTTCAGAATATTTCCTGAGGTCGTACAATAATTTTTTAAATGGCAAAGCCAATTTTAGGACTCAAATATTCTGACCATGAATTCATTAGATTCAGATATCAGCTATGATGTCCAAATCCAAGATAAAATCTGGTTGGTTTTTATCTTAGAATCAGTTATGATATTTTGCAAGTGGTAATTCATATTTTAATATTTGCATTGCCATTTATTTTAATTTTTTGCTAAAATGCCATAACAAATATGAAACACGTTCTTTTAAGCAGCTTTATAGAACTCTAATATCAATGAACAACTTTACAGAAAGAATTATTGAATAGAATTTCCACTTAGTATTGAAGAAATGCCTTGGTTCAGCAACATCCAGTAAGTGAGCACATAAATAAGTGCTTATTAAAGACTTTATGTATGGAATATTACAACCTCTAAGTATTAGCAATTCAATAATGAAAACATTATGATTTACTCGCCACTACCATCAGTAACTGACACCATGGATTATATAATATTACTTCCTGCCAGTAATTTTGATTGAAGCAAAGGAGAAGTGGCCATGAAATATACTATAATTCTATATGAACACAGTACAATTACTATGAATGGTTGATGAACTCTTTAACTTTCTGATACTCATTGACAAGCTATATTAAATTCCATTCTATGGCACCTGTCAAGGGAAATACAAAACTCTATTTACTGGACCAATTAGAAAGAGAAAGAATGTTCAATCAAATTTATGTGAAGTCTGAATAAGTTATATCAGATTTATCCTTGGGTAGGGGAAGAAAATGTTCTCAGACTTGCACTTTTGATATAGGAAAGAAACAGAGAAATTGATTGGGGGTTGATAGCAAAAAGAATTTTTGCAAGGTCATAGCATACTGGGGAGCCCCTCCAATGCAGGCAATCTGAAGATCTGACACCATGAGGACCCTGGGAGCATACAATGAAAAAAGTGGTATTTTAAAGCCAAGGATATAAAGCTCCATTTCTTTCAAGTTCACGTGAGGACAAGGCTGTCCGGATAAACTTATCCATTAGGGATTCTTGTTCATAAATAGATTCTGAAAGCAGAAAATCTGCCGCCAATTTAGAATTTGTGTAGGTTAGAAGAGCGTCTCTATCCTTTACTTAAGAGAAAAAAAAATGTGGCAAACCAATAAACCATATGCAATTGCTGAAACTTCTGATCTTTCTTACAGAATAATGCTATTATCTGGACTATGTAAGGTCACTTATTTTTTGTCTCAGCACACACATTTTTAAAAAGGGAGTTAAAAACTATGGCCTGTAAATACCAGCAGAGGTAGAATTCAAGGTTTGTTTGAAGATGACCCAAGATACAAACATGTAAACCAAAGAATGAAAGGAAATTTGGCCCATGGCCCCTTTAAATTTTTCCCTCAGCTAAACAGACATCTAGTCATTTAGAAAAGAACCCACCCCCTTGTTAGACTTGCTGAGGGACAATCCCCTGTTGTCATTTTTATTGTCTGCCCTGGAGAAGGAGGCAGCTTGGGATGCCTAATGGAATCTTGATTCTATTTCACAGCTACAGAGCACAGCCAGAGGCCCGTGGTGCTTTTGTGAGCCAGAATCCACGGAGGCTAATTTTGGCTGAATAGAGGCTAAAGAGAACTCATTTTTTCTTGTTATATTTATTTCACTAAAATTGTTCAAACTTACAAGATATTGCTGGAAGGACACCAGCAAGCACTTCTTAATTGGGGCCCCATTCAGTAGCAAAACTGACTTTGCAGGTACCAGCCACAGAGGTGATGAGTATTTCAGGAGCCCTAAATGCATGGAAATTAACCTTAACACAGGAGACATAAACGTTATCTCTACTTAGATGTGGAATATAATCTCAAAGCTTCTGTTTCACATACCTGCTGGAAACTGTAACCATGGCTCTCATCTTTCAGTTGCTACATATAAAAGGTTTCATGTCCGGACATACCAGTAGAATCTGCTGAGCATGCTCAGAGAGATAATTGCTATTCCCCCCAAACACTGAGTCTCCAGAGACAACCAGCAGCAATTGAGTATTAACCAGTTTGCAGTAAGCCAAATGGACAATGGAGACACAGGAAGAATCATTGCGCCTTCCCCTCCTACTTCAAATTTTAATGAGTAAGAAAATTTTTATATTTATATTTTTAAATGTGGGCAACATTCTGGTCCTACAAATTATCTCAGTGTTAATAGCACAGAATCCTCCTCTGAATTTTAATTTTGCACACATCCTGATTACTACTTATAGTTTTAACTTTTCATGTATTTTTAGCTCAATAATTAATAAGGATAGCCATTGAATTGCTAAAATCTTGCAGAACAATTCTGTAAGAACTTGCTAAGTGTTGATAGTACTCTTGTTATTTCCTATGGGTTCTTGCATCTTTGTTTAAAGGCAGCATCATCCTCAGAAAAGGTACCTGGGGGAAAGTATAATCATCCCCACTTTACAGATGGAAAAATCAAAGCTTATGAGACACTGGCGGGAGTGCCCGATGGAAGAATTTCTGTCTTCCACTTCAAAACTCACTCTTTTGGAATCAGCAGCATAAAATAAACGTGATGTGTCTTATTTTTTTTTCAAAATGAATTTAAAATATAAGTAGAATATGGAAAATGGTGATTCATAAAGGCAACTTGGGGAGAGAATGAATTTCCCTGTAACAGGTACTCCACATTGTTTGTTGTCCAGAGGGTTCTGAGGGTAGTTAACCTAAGTTCACCTGCATTAAATATTGACCCTGAGGGGCAATTTGAGGCCTTGCTAATGGGGCAATTTGGGGCCTTAATGATGCAGACAAAAAGGTCCACAATCCTACTTGATGAAGTGAAGAGGCTCATTAGCATGATTTTCAAGGGTGGTGCTCAAAGAATTAGCTTGCCAACCAAAGCCCATGTCTAAACTGGTCAAATAAAGAGCTCTTCATTTAGCTAGAGTGTTGTATTCGACCACCGTCTCCATGTTCCTATGCATTTGCTTTTCTTTTCCTCTAGAGCAGTAATTTTTTTTTACCACTACCTAAACGGACAGCTCTTTGACTTTTTGCAAAACTTTCAGAGCATAACAAAAGTGTTATATTTTTCAAGCAATACAAAATACAGGGGGAGTTAACGTAAACTTAGCCCAAACGACCAATTATCCCCACTAGAGCGAAATTCTGTGGTGAAAACAGTGGCATTCTGTTTAAGCTCCTGGATTCATGGAACAGATGCCAATTTTCAACACACAGTGAAGGCACATTTAGAAAATAAGGCAAGCCAAATCACTTTTAAATATAAAACAACTGAGCAACAAATGCCATCACATACGTAATTACAGTGACATGCATGGAGCTTTCACAAGTACTCAGTGAATTAAAATCTATAATGCCCTAAGTAGATAAATGTACACTGAAATACACACCACACACATGCACATGCACATACAGCATGCAAACCCCGTGTCAATATTAACTTAGTCAAGTAGAAAAGGCAGCTGTACATATACTTAGTGCTTCATCGTTAGAAATCCACAGTTATTGAACAAATACACAGTAAGAATTATCAACAGGGGTGGAGAATCTTGTTGGTAGAAAATGTGTTTTAAAACCCTAAGAAATATAATATTCAATGAATTATATAAAAATATCTTACAAATAATAATTTCATCAAATAAGTATATAACTGCTTTCTTTCCATTTCAATTTATGTAAAATACTGGCACACTGTCTAATTCGATTACCAAATACAACGACATACCATTCTTTGACTTATTCTTAACTGCTAGACCTGATAGACTGAAACGCCCTCAGCTTCGCCCTAGGCTCTCAGTGCCTCAAGCTACTGCTTTAGTGGCTGATTCAAGGGAAAAGTAAAGAATGAAAATTCAAACTGTGACACTTTTAACTAATCACCGGCAAGATAATTTCTTCTCAGCACTGGTATAAGATATCCTCTTTCTATACACTCTGTATTTGGCTCCAATCTTCAGAATGAACATGTTTAAAAAATGGAATAATGTAATTATTATCAAAACTAATTTGTACCTCAAACAGCCTAAATTAAATTCAATAAGTGCAGTGGAAATTACAGTGATTTAAGTTCTGGTGTTTCATCCTACTAAATTTTTAATTGTGGCAAATGCGTTCTGCTTCTGGGATATAGAATAAGAAGGGAGGGGGTGCTGGCAAAGATGCCTGACATTCCTCCATATAAAAATGTTTTTGTAATCACTCTATTTAAATAGTAACATTTTATTTTTTTAAGCACTTAGTTTCCTGATCAGGATCCATATTCATGGGGTCTCGCTGTAATCCACTTTACCACTTAATGTTGCAATTCGAATGTTCAGTCAGAAGCAAAGCCCTCCAGAATAAAGCATGAATATTACCGTGTGGGGCTGTAAAGAGAAGACTATTAGAATATATCACCAACACACTAGGGGACCATTTAGTCCACTGCTCTAAATACATCATTTAATTACAATGGAGACATTACTTCATGTTTCTACTGATGTAAGTATTATTAGAATTCATGATATTCGCAGGCTACTGTGGGCCATTACATTGGCCATAAGCTATTCCATAAGATTTACTACTAAAGGCCCGCAAGGGTATTTGAGCATTCATGGATTCTGTGGCAGTACGCTTTTATCTAAGACACATAAGTGAGGGACAACCGAGTTATTATCTCTAAGAAACATAGCTTAATATTTTGGATTCTAAAGGTTAAGGTACCATAAATCCTGAATTACTCTGAGATATCACATAAAAAGACATTTTTATTTTATTTTACTCTATTCTGCCTCTTAAAATATTTTATGATGGCAGTTTCTAGAGTTGTACCATGTTGTTTACATTCAGTCCCTGGATGCATCAAAACACTGACACAGCAATTCTTTTAAACTGTAGTAATGAAAGCAAAAAGTATGTTTGGGGGAGGTGTGTGTGTGTGTGTGTGTGTGTGTGTGTGTGTGTGTGAGAAGTCTCTGGTCTAGAAGGAAGGGAGAGGGAGAGGTTAACTGAATGCTTCGTTTTTTTTAAGGCATTGAGGAGTCTAGCTCAGTGGTTTGATTGGCCCTTTTTGTGATGGGTGTCATTATATTGGGCTGAGCTGAGCTGATCTGCCTTTGGATGCAAAGCTGGGATCCTCTTCAGCCAGAGATTCTAAGGGACTACACAGGGAAGTGCAGAATCCACTACAAGAAACAGCTTCAGAAGGCTGCCTGCTTTTTAGACAATGAAAATTTCAACCAGAAAACTCAGGAAAGACTGATGAAGGGCTTGGTAAATGTTGTCACAAAAGACAGGGAAGAAAAACTTTTCTCTATTATAAAATGGAAACTTCTAGATAACTTCCCAACAAATCAAAGATTAGGGGTTTGGGAAATCAATGCTTTGAAATGCAGGTGAAATATGAAATTCAGCCAAACAATTCAATTTCCCTGTGTCATAGCAATGCTAGCTTTACGTTTCTTTTCAGGTCACTTTTCTTGGTACCATAAGGCACCTGTTAGGCTTCTGAGTCTTAACACACGAAGTACATAACTTACGTATGTTCCACAAAACAATGAGACAGATTCATCAGTGTTGGCTGCGTCCTTGAGAGATGGCTTTGGAAAGACAGAGAGCAGCAAACAGCCAGAAGCGTATAGTGAGGGTACAGAAACTGTGTTTACTGAGAGGCAGGAGGAGCCACTGGTTTGAACACAGAAATCCAACTGAAAATTTGGGCAGGCAGTCAGATGTCTGGTTTCTGAACTTGTAATATGGATGCCTCACTTCTGGGGCAGATTTTTAATCAGCTACCTTTCTCCCCACCTTCCTTTTTTACCCCAACCAATCAAGTCCCAGAATGTACTATTCTAGGTCCTTAAGACTTCTCCTAATAGGAGCATTCCTACCACTGCTAAACAGTCACCAGAAGGGCTATAATTATTCCAGGAAAAGTCTCAAATTCACAATGCATCGTTCTTTTTGCTTTATATGAATTACAAAAGTACTAAAATGTTATCTTTAAGACAATAAAGTAAATATAATAAGCTGTACTGCTTTGGGGAAAAATGGGCTAGTCTTCATTAAAATCAAAAATATATAATTACTTCAATTAAATTAAAAAGCATCAAATATATGCACTAATAATATTTACCATAAATTCACGTTACTCTGTCTCTTTTCCACCCAACTAGAATGTACTAAAACATTGCCCTTTTGGACCAAATTTATATATTTAACCACTTCTTGTTTTGCATAAAATGTATAATACATACATTTCAACCTTAAACATTCTAAATATAAATAATATTTAAAAAGCTAAACATTTTGAATTCACAGGTCTACAAGACTAAGTAAATTTTTTTCAATTAATACTGTTTTTTAAGGGAAATCACCACGCTGTGAAGATGATGCAAAATTTCTAAATCTCTACGTATTAGCCTTTGAGTTGATATATAGCTGTTAATAGTATAATATTAAAGCTGTGTGCCCAATTAACATAGTAATTAGGCCATCAGTATGAATCAGCATGACTCTAAGTGCATTATGAGTATTATATCATTTAATCCTCACAATAACCCCATCATGCAAATATTATTAGCATCCTGATTATATGGATGGAAAAACTGAGGCCCAGGGAAATGAAGAAACTTGCCCAAAGTAATGTAGCCAATCAGCAGCAGAAGCAGGGGTCTTTAACCTCACTCTCAACAGCGGTGCTCTACCCCTCCCACTCCATAGGACCTCAATCCATATGCACTGCATGATCACACAGATGGATAGACAGTAGAGAAAGAAGAGGCAGGAAACACGTACTACTGAAGTGTTTATAGAAACTTTTCTACACATGTTCCACTTTTTTTCACTTAGACTATTAACATATCTGATCTGCTTAGGCTCCCCTAATTTTCTTTTCTGAAGCCAGGTTTTCTCTACAGATTTTTCCAACCACACACATCCACCAACAACATATGATTTTTTTCTTATTATCCTTAAACAAATGTGTTCAATCCTTCCCTTTAAAAAGTAGCAAAAATCATCATAGTCATTACTTTATCTAGATACTCTTCTTATAAAAAATACGATGGTTTAGGGAGGTGTTGCCCCCCTTCCTAATTTCAGAAAGGAAGTACCTCTTCCGTTTCAGAACCGAGCAGCAACTGTAGAGTGGGAGGTTGGGCTCAAGTGGGGCCAGAATTCCAGTGGAGAGAGCCAGCACAGGATTTTGACAGCTCCTGGGCCAGAGATACTGGTGGCCAAAAGACCACGGCTGAGGATAAGGGCTCCAAGATTCTTGAGTGGAGGAGGAAACTTCAACCCTGGATACCTGAGGACATCCAACAGGAGCAGGCTGGGGTGATTTGGGGTTGACCTGGTTCCCAAAGAGTGGGCTGAACAGATAGACTGATGCTTAGAAAGGGTTAGGATTCCATTAATTCTTTCATTCTACTTATTAAGTGACTACTATGTGCAAAGGCCTTCTCCAAGTGTTACACATACAAAAACAAAAGAAACAGAAAAAGGCAGAAATCCCTGGCCCTTTGGGTCTATCATTGTGGTGGGAGTAGTTAAAATGAAAGTTCACATCAAGTGCCCAGAAAACGTGGCCCATTGTTCTTAGAAGCGTGGCTTACTCCTAACTCAGCCTTCCCACCAGGTTCTGCTGCCAGGTAGAGCAGCTCCAGTCACAGCCTCACACTTTAAGATATTGCTCCAACCCACTCATTCATGAGGTTCTGGGTCCCCATATTTAATCACTAAGTTGTCTCTTTGAAGCCACTCTGACTTTGTTTGAGGTCAGGAAAAAGTCCGTCCCACCCGTCACCCCAGGGAATAGGGATGGGAGCACAGCATACAGACAACTGTATCCAGATAAACTTTTCTTCTCAGCCCTAGAGGGTCTGCTCTTTCCTGGCTGAAGACAGATGAAGCCTAACACTGGGAGGAATGGTTTTAACAATCTCTTTGCATGGCAAAATGTGTTTAGATGGTCTAAAACAATGCCTTTTGTTTTCTTTCCTGTAACCCTGAATTTTTTAATTAGGTACCTTCATGCATATTTTTAGGTTGATAATTAAATATTTTATTCTATATTTAAATAGCTGCAAAGAATGTAATTACTGGCATTAAAACAAAACCTGTTTCACTCTTCTTTTAATGTATCCAGTGAAATCTATCACAGCAATTTGAGACTCACCACTATCTTTTTAAAATACATAAACAAATTCTTCTCTAGCAGTTGGAAATTTTACATCACCCTTTATACTCTCTGAATTGAAAGTCTTATCTCAATTCCTTCCACAGAAGTTTTGCCTAATGTATTTGATTTTGATGCTTGAAATTATTTTTGCAATCACCCTGTTAATCTTCTCTGGGACTAAAAAATATATGTGTGTGTGTGTGTGTGTGTATATATATATATATATATATATATATATATGTATATATGTATATTATATATATACACATATATCAAAAAATAATTTAAAAACTTTTGGGAACACAAGTTTCTAAGTTATCTAAAAAATTATTCTGTATTGAACCCTCATAACCATTATTATTACTATGTAACTGATTAGAATAACTTGGATAAGAATAATTGATTCAAATGATTTTCAGTGATAAAATTACAATTTTATCAGAAAGAAATATTTTAATGAAAAGATTTGGCTTTTTATTTTTAGTTCATTCATGAATTTGTGGGTTAATATTTTTTGCTAGAATAACACAGAATTTAGCATCAAATCTATTTCTATGTTTCATAGATATAAAAATAATAAAACCTGTCCATAAGGACTTTCATCATAGTAACTTTCAATTCTTACAACTCCTAAATTAAAAGCCAAAAGTCTCATGGTGACCATAAGAAATCTATTTTTAATCACAACTTGATTAGTCTCTGCTTCAATATTATTCCAAAAAAAGAGGAAATCTGTTTCTTAAAAGGATGGATTACTATACCATTGGAGTTATCCGTTTCCTTATTTCTGGTAAGTAAACCAAGATGAAATGAGAGCTGTTCTATTATTCTTCCACTTAGAGGAACTTGATTTAATTTTACATACTCAAATAGAAAAAAAATTCAGTTTATTTCAACACATTTTCCCAAAATAATTATTTTTGGTGGGAAAAGGGATTTTATGTTTTCACATATTTTTATGAAAACCATGGGCCTGTCGATTTGGCTTACTGTCCCTTTGGGAAATAATCATTATAAACCTAATGGCAAAGCAAGTCCTTATTTTCAAAGCAACCAGACTGAATTTCTATTAAAAAAAAAAAATCTGACTTCATTTTTCATTTCAAATAAATGTGCTAATTTGTGTCCCCATTAAAACCATCTCTCTTTTGAATTCTAATTCTAAAGTAGATGATAGATATAGACATAAATGGATAGACAGTTATTAGGTAGCTAAATAGTATAGTGATTTCAATGATAGCCACCCCCTGCCCCTGCCAAAGACATCCACGTCAAAACTCTGGAACCTTTAAATGTAACTTTCTTTGGAAAATAGTTTTTGAAGAAGTAATTCAGTTAAGGATTTTGAGATGAGAAAATTACTCTAGATTATCCATGCAGACCCTAAATCCACTGACAAGCATCCTTATGAGAGACACAAAGGAAATACACAAAGAGAAGAAAAGGAGGACATGTGACCATGGTGGCAGAGACTGGAGTGAGGCAGCTAGAAGTCCAGGAATATGAACAGCAACCAGAAGCTGAAAGAGGCAAAGAACTGATTCTCACCCAGGGTCTCTAAAGGGAACACAGCTCTGCTAACACCTTAATTTTGGACTTCCACCTTCAGAACTGTGAGAGAATCAATTTCTATTATTTTAAACCACCAAGTTTATGGAAAATTGTTAACAACAGTAATAGGAGACTAGAGAGAGAGAGAAATAGGTTGATGGGGGTGCAGAGAAAGAGAGAGAGATAGACAGACAGGTCAAGGAGTTTGTCATATGGATGGAATAAGGCACTTCCACCTTTCTTTGATTTGTCCTTATTGACTCTACCTAGTCTTCTCATTCTTTATTGATATTCAGTGGATGGAAGGGGCAAGAAATCTAAGTGAAAATAATTATCTAACTTTGGAGCCTTCCAACATGGTCAAAATATTCTGCTTCTAATGTCATGTGTCACTCCTAATAGAAACTGTCAGGTAATGATTTTAAAAAGAAAGCCTGGATTAGAGGATCTTTCCCAAAGGCACTATTTTACAAAATATCTTTGTTTGGCACCTGAATATTTTTAAACCCAGAGGGAAAATGTTACCATGCTAGATTCAGAACAAATACAAGTTATGAGTTTCTTTTGTAAAGTAGGAGAAAGAGGATTGAGAAGGGGAAAAAGGAAAAGAAAGATTAGCATGACAGTTGGATCATGGGTATATTTTTAGGTAAATCAACTCACTAAAATAATACACATAAAAACTGAGGACATGGAGACTGATACTCTTAAAACCATCTATGCTGCATACCTCTTGGAAAGTGTCAATACCCAGAAGTACACTTAATCCTGTGTGAAAACTGCTGGTCCCCAGTAGAAGACCCGAAATTTGCAGTGCTTAAGTTTAAACAATTCTAGGAGCCCTCTTGAAAAAAAAGTAAAAGTTTTAGTCCATGTTTAAATACAGAGCCTTGGAAGGGGCTCATACTCCTGATCACCTGAGGCTTAAGCTTCACTAGCTTCATGGTAATTCCACCTGAGGACATGGGGTTTCTTAGCACTTACTGTATAGATGGCCTTTGATATCTCAGCTCAGACACAAAGCATCCTCTTTTAACATCCACTTTTAATTATATTACTTTTGTCATTTGTAATATTTCTTTATGCAGATTTGTCTCTCTCCTCTCTTAGATCACAAGCCACTGAGTCGTTTTTCTACTGCTAAACACTCCACAGTTTTGAATAACAGACATGCCAATGTTGGTGACCAAATAAACTGACTTAAGCCTTCAAGCCTGTAGCCACGGACAGCACAAAGTCTGGAACTATTTCCCTCTCCATTTTTCCCAAAGATCTCTTGGTACTGTGACCGTCCAAAACTGTTAGAGTATACTGCCTTCTGTTCTCAGATGTGTTCCAAGGATGCACTGTTTCTTCCAGAAGCCTCAAGGAGAGTGCTAGTAGCTGGATGAGACGGAGCCTGGACAAGACATAGTGACAGCTCAGAAGTAGGATGAAGCTTTCAACTTAGATAGTAATGAAGATCTCCTATGGGGACCTCAGAGAGAATTTCTGGGAGCTTGGTAGGTTCTGACCTAGAAGTTGGCAGGCACTATTCTCTATATTTGCTCTATCATGATCTTTCTTACAGGTACTTCTGTTCCCAGGTATAGCCACCCCTGGGGCCTCAAGCCTGGATCCAGAACCCTTCTGTGAATGCAGGCTAATTCTTCCTTGAGAATCACACAAAATAGTTCTGACCAGATTCTCCTTGCGTGACACTGGAGGATCCATCCTAACAAGAGAAAGGAACTCTCATTGCTTCCAGGAGTCCCAACAACTGCACTCTTCAGAGAGATGCTATCTTCAGATATTCAAAGTTGATCTGCAATCCTGAGAGATAACTTCTCAGTGATTCCAAGATGCTCAAACCGTGCCTCTAGGGGGCTACCTTCAGTGGTCCTCTGAGGCTTTCCTACATTAATATGTACTATAAAATATCAGATTATTCTCCTGGAAGGCATAACACTCTATTGGCATTTTATCATCCATCTCCTCTTTTACATGTATATTTATGTTCAAATTGTCTCTTTTTCCTTTTAGCCTCCTTAAAGGCATAAATTGTATCCGAGTGTTTCTCTATAAACCTATTGTGCTTTGGATGATTATGAACAAGCAGAAGCTTAATTGTCTCTAGGACAGAACTTAGTTACAAGTAACAATTCCCTAACTAATTATATCTTACTTCTTACAGCTTACAAATACATGTTTCTTTATGGGACACTAAGGAAGCCAAAATATGAATATTTGCACTCCCTCAGCTTGTATCATATTCCTTCCCGCACTTTGCCGATATAAACTCTTAAGCACAGCAGGCTAGGTACCTCATTGTTAGAGCTCTCATGAATTATGTGCTTTTCAAGTAGATATAGAATTAACAGGTATCCCCACTTCATCATTTTGGTGGCCCCAAAAGAATTACTGCGTCTGTTTCACCTTGGGGTTCAAATGAGTTCAAAAGAGGAAGACAGCATTACATGATGGAAAGGGCCTCACGTTCTCAATTAGATTAATAGGCACTCACCTTAATCTAGTTCCATAGTGTCTAACAAGGACTAAGGCTTGCTGTATAAATAATAAAATAGTAAACATAGACCATGTGGTAGCCAGAATACTTTTTTGTTTGACATGTAAATTCTCAACTAAAACTGGGAAAAGGAAATAATAATTAGGAATATTTACTGAATATTTAATTAATGCCAGATTCTATAAGTGAATTATTTCACACTGACATCAGTCCTCTGAGTTAGGCACTGCTATTGGGATCATTTTACAAAATGAGAACTGAGATTTAGAGAAAATTAGCTGTATTGACTAGATGTGTATATGGTAGATAGGAAGGGAGGCAGGATTTGTGTCCCCAGAGGCTCCATATTGGTAACTACTACCATTATAGAGAGGCTTGAGAAATCTTCCCAGTTCTATTTAATCAAGGCCCATTTCTGTGATAGATGACCAAGTGACAGACAGGAGGTAGAAACTCTGGTGATTTCTACTGGCCATTATCTTTCTGTGTAAGACTTGATAACAACTTCTATGAAGTTATCAAGAAATAGCATAAGCTTAAATGGAAGATTAACAGTGAACCGTGCATCAGAAACAGTACAATACCATGATTCTTGAGTTGGAATTAAGTGACACCTCTGGGCTGTACTTGTGGCTACAGATGGAGTAGAATGTTTTAAAGAAGACCTTCCATAGAAATGTAGATATTTCACTTCATTTCGTGGTCCTGCAAAAATCAATTTCCAAGATATATGCAGGTTTTTTGATTATTCCCATTTCCATGGAAAAGTGGGTACCTTTGGGAGATTATGCATAGTAAACTTAAGGTCTTTTCAATATCTAAATCAATTCAAGGTCACTAGATGCAACTCTTAGTAACCATCTCCATGAAAACAATTCCAAAATCCATTGCACAAGCTTAGACAAGATAACAGGATGGCTGTCTTTTGAAACAGCAATATAATTTCCATAGAAAAAAATATCATTTGTGGCAGATAACTTATGTACTGTTTTGTGAACTGCTTGAATTCCTCAGGAAGCTCTCTTACTCCTGTTTATACTTTAAAACAAGGTAGACTGAACTAGCCTAAGAAGTAAACCAACATGTTCTTCCAACATAAACATTTTTCATGAAGGTGGCACATCTATTCTGAAATCTGCAGTGGACAATCAGTCAGGACATCATATACTATTTAAGTGAAAATGAAGACAAGCAGATAGTCATAAACACTTAACAAAAATATTCAAGTAACATACAGTTTTCATCACTAACATAGATGTCAAATTACCTAAATACTACAGAAGTAGTTTCTGTTCTCGCTTGATGAAAAATTTATAGTGTTTGTACTGTGGCAGCACAGAGTAGTAAGTTAGTTAAATTTCCAAATTTACATTTATTTCATTTCTTTGAAAATTGAATCTTATTTCTGATACTTACAAATATTAAACTATGCTTTTGTGATGTATTAATTTCCTATTGCTGTTGTAACAAATTACCACAAAACTTAATGGCTTCAAACAACACAAATTTATTATCCTGCCATTCTGGAGGTCAGAAATCCAAGATGGCTCATAAACATGGCTAAAATCAAGGTGTCAGCAGAGCTCAGTTATTTCTGGAGGCACCTAGTGAGGATCTGTTCCTGGTGGAAACTTCTACGACATCTAGAAGATGACTGCATTCCTTGGCTCAAGGCTGCATCACTTTGATACACTTCTGTCATCACATCTCCTCTCTTACTCTGATCTTGCTGCCTTCCTCTTACAAGGACCCTTGTTGGCCCTACCTAGATAATCCAGGATAATTGCCCCATCTTGAGATCTTTAACTTAGATACATATGCAAATAAGGTACAACTCCTGCCGTATTAGGTAACATATTCACAGGTTCTGGGCATTAAGATGTATATATCTTCTGCAAAGGGAGAGTATTATTTAAGTAAGAATGAAATTGAGTGTTATAATGGAAAGAACCTGAGCTTTTTTGTAGCAGTCAGATAGCTCTGGGATAGAATCCCAACTCTTACAACCAAGCTGTCATCTGTAAAGTGGTTACTCCTCAGAGTCCTAATGGAAGAGCTGGGTGGAACTTTTAAATAATTCCCCAGAAAACTTCTTTTCATTCTCATTGGCTGGAACTGTATGTCAAGTCAAACCTGAACAAATCAGAACTCTGAGCAAGGGCACAGAATTACTCTACACAAAATAAATCAGCATTCACTTCTAGGGTTGGGCTAAACTGATCCACAGGCTGTAGGGAGAAGGATGGATAACTAAAAATAAATTTTAAAAATTAAAATAAAAATAGGAAAAAACTGAGTTCCGTTAAGAAGGAGAAAGGGAGAATGAACGTCGACAGGCAGCCAACATTATTCACTGCTGAGCTTTCAAAACTTAACCTAAGTAATAACTACAACAAAGAATAACTCTAAACACACACCTGCCTTTATTCTATAACATGATGTGTTGAAAATACTTAGAATATTGCCTGGCATACAATAAATACTCTATATATCAACTACACTTATTATTTCATGGTTATTATTTGCTGACTATATTAAATGGGATTTTATTAATGCTGTGGACAAGTATAAACAGTAAATCTTAAAAAATAGGCATTTAAATAATCCCCAAACACAAAAACTGACACGAGTTTTGAAAAAGCTGGAAATCCAGTAGACAATTCTGCCCTATGTTGCTCCTCACTTCACAACTCCACAAGCAGCCTTAGATTTTGACTCCTAGTTGAGTTCTTGTCCATTATTGTTCACGTTAACTTCTAAACTCTATCTGGCATTTCTTTAATGTGACTACAGGCTCTTATTCAAATTCATTCTCTATTCCGTATCTCTCAGTGCTCTCCTCTCTGCTTGATCCATGTAACTCTCTCAGTTTTCTGCCGTTATTTTGCACATCTTGGGTGATAATTGTCTCAGCCAGAAATCCTTGAGGTCCACTGGGATGCTGCTCTTTGCTGCCCTCATTGGCCACTATCCAGCACTGCAGGGAACCTGCCAGGTCCATGTGACTTTATGCAGGACAGCATGTTGGAGAGGAGCCAAGCTCTTACGTTCTATTTCTTTTGTGAACCTGAGATTCCTAAGCATGAACTTGGTGGTGAAGGAAAGAAATACCTACTTTACAATGTGATGTCACCAAATAACATGGTCTTAGAAAAGCAAGAGTGGTGAAAGACTTGAAGCTGGTATGTTTTGGAACATAAATAATAACAAAATATGCTCCTGTTCAGGATTTAAATCATGTTTGCTTTCAGGCAGTTGAAGTCTGTCATAATCGGAGTCTCAAAATCAGCATGATCAACATCTAGCTCTTCAAATGAGAGTGTATTGGCCATTTTAAGAAGAGCAGAGTATTTTTAAAGTTTGGAGTCTAAATTTGGTTTCACTGGAACCCTTGTGAATACTCTCCATTATAGTCAAACTGGGTTTTTGTTGTTTGTTGCTGTTGTTTGTTTGTTTTTTAAACTGAATTGCCGAAGTGCTGAGTTTAGGGTGAGGCAACAAGGCAGAATTTGAGCACAACTTTATTGCATCTACAAACCACATTAATAAGCCCCTTCCATTTCCTGTAGCACACAAAGAGCTGAGCCTCTACAGAAAACTGCAGCAGGTTTCCTAGTCCATTAGATTTCACTCACTAGCACTGTAGACAAATGAGTACTTAATAAATACTTTTGGAGGAGGAGGATTTGATAGTTTGTGTTATACAACTTTGAAGGGATAGCAACCTGAAGGAGTCAATGTGTCTAACTTGCAAGGGAATCTCTGAACAAGGTTATACTGTGCCCATTGTGTTGTTTCAGCACATAATATCCCTGCATGTTCTCTACTTAGAAGTTGGAAAATTGTTCTTTAAAGTAGGTAAAGTCTCTTCTAACCATCTTCCAAACCCACTCTCTTTGTTTGTCCCACTCTCTTAGTCAGAATTCTCCCAGGGTCTTTGTACATCACCCCCACCTCAATCAAAAAGCCTGTTCCTTGAAGACATTAAGTTTCAAATGCTCAAAAAATAAATATAGTAATATGTTTGTAACATTTCCTTCTAAAAAACATTTCTATATACAGTTTCATTCGATCTTCATGAAAATCCTTTAATACTGGTAGGACATTATTACACCCTTTTATAGATGAGAATATTGAGATTTACGAGAATTAACTGAATTAAGCCATGCCACATAACAAACAGAGAAGAAGGGGTTGCTCTGAGACATACATGTGTAAGTTTTATACTTCTTACTTTACTATTCCTCACTGACTATTTTAAATACTACTAAAATACTTAATTTTCTGAGGCATTATTAAAAACAAAGTGCCTGCAACCAGTGGTAAAATAAATGAATTCCTCCAATTCCAAGAAAAAAAAAAAGAAAAGAAACCAAGTCACTTTTCCTTTTGTGGAAGAGTATATCAGTCAGTCTTTTTATTTGTGTGATTACAACTCCAGGGATGTACTGTCCAAGCAGATGTTTTTGAACCAGACTCTTCAAAGAGTTATTCATATTTGTACATGCCTCTCCCCCTTCCTTCCACCTATGTACAAGGTAAAAAATGGGCAGAAATATAAAATACAGTATACGCTTTCAACTAAAGGGCCAAAATTTGAGGTGTGGTAATTTTTGGATACCTCCTCTCAAGCCTCAAGGGTCTCAGGAAACTGATAGTGTTTGGTGACCTTCAGTTTCAGTGTATCATCCTTGGAGGATTGAAATTGATTTTCTTCCTGTTACTGTGTGAGAATCCAGAGCCCGCGCCCCCTGACCCGCGCGCTGCCTAGGAGTGTGCCACTGCCCTAGCAGCGGACGGATGGGAGCCCCGGGCTTGGGGAGAATCATAAACGGTAGCAGCAGGGCTCCCATCCTGCTGCATTGTTTTGAAGTTATTCTTCCAGATTGTGCTTTCATTTCAGCTTATTCTTCTTCGCCGTGTGCTGCCGCATGTGCCGGCTCAATTCTAAACTTTCTTTTTTTAAGCTTCTGAAAAACAAAAGTTAGTTATCTACGAACTGATTTTATTTTTAACTATAGAAGCCCTATGACTGAATTTTACAAACAAAGCTGAACTCTCTATGGCCTAAACTGTATTCCCTACCCTATATAAAGCGACTGGAACCATCTAAAGTTGAACCACCGCCCCTCCTTCCAAGATGTAATCAACGGGAACTGTAAGCCAAATTTATACAGCACGCAAAGAGGAATCGCTCTGAAACTAATGAGGCTTCAGCAGCAGACCCCTTCCTTCGCATGGGTGTCTTCCAAGACCCAGAGAGAGGAGCCTAGGGGTGTGTTTATAACGTCACATATTGTTTTAAACTTGCAGAACTAAGGCATATAACGACAATTGTTTAAAACGTCATGTTTCTTTCCACTCTCACACTTCCCCTGTGTTTGGTGGCATTGGTTTGAGGGACCTGGGATGAGAGAGGCTGACTTGGAGATACACTTCTTTTGAGACTCCAGGAATATATTCATAAAATTCTCAGGCATGTCTGTAGTGGAGCTAAGTTGTTGGTAGCCATTTCACTGTGCCAGGGCATCTAGCATCGTGACAGCGAATGCAATGCCAGAAGTTGTATCATGACAAGATAGTGTCCTTGTGGAAAACTGTTATAGTCATAAGACTTGTAAGTTTGTCAGCAAAGAATTAGAATTTCATCAACACCCAGTAAATATAAAAGTTATCTCCTGTCAGGAACAGACTTAATGATGTACCATATTCAGCTCTAAACACAACATCTATACAGCTCCTCCAATTTCTTTTGATGGCAATCTCATAAAGTAGAATTTATCAGAACTCCCATGTTTATAAGGCACAAACTATAGCAGTGACACAGTGACAACAGAGGATTATTTGTAACAATTCACATATGAAAGAAACTTGATAGAGGTTTTCCCAAATTTGATAATAATCTTAATGTTTCCAAGACATTACCAATTATGATTTTTGAAGATGAAAAAAATTTCTAAACTATTACTATTATGGAAAGTTTTTGAATTGTCACGCTATAAGCAACACTGAATTATATTAATAGTCACTATTAAAATATAAAAGGCTTTATCATACGAAAAGACAGATTTTATTCAAAGGCTAAAGGAAAAAATATGGTGTGTCAGTCAATAAATTAGTATAAAAAAGAAAATTGTGACTATTTTTCTGGAATTGTGGATATGGTATATTTCACCATTTTTTTTTAATTTGTAAATTGTCCTGATTTTTTTTCTCATTTTAAGTAAAATTTTACATTTGAACAGGTCCATCACTCCACACATTCTTGGGACTGAGGGACGAATACAACAAAAGTGCACCTATACCACATTCTAATTTTCTAAGTTTTAAATATGCTAACAACTATAAATAAAATATGTTCTTCAATCTTGACAACTCTACCTCTATAATAATATTAGGAAAAAATGCTTAAAAATTATTGTTTTTAGGTGACTGAAAGTTGACCAAATTTCAAAGATGATTGAAATTAATTATTGTACATAGCTGGGTATTTTATTTAGGGAATTATAATTTGGGAGTAATAATAACACAAAATGTATACAGTTCATGGATCAAAGATATTTATTGCCTTATTTCTTTTACTTTTATCAAAAGCAAATAATCAAGACTTTTAGATAATTTTTATTTTATTGATAATGATGCCGTATTATCAACTTTTTTGAGTATTTTTTTTTAATTCAATTTGGTGAAACTTTGCTTTGGTGGGGCAGTGGCAACTGGAATTGTCAGTAAACTTCTTAAAGCAATACTTAGATTCAGAAATGAATCTTCAGTTTTGAATATTATGTTCAACATTAGAAGGAGTTATATATGATATATTATTGCAGAAAATATTACAAAAATTTAATTTTATCATATAAATAGCTGCTAGTTATATTGCAATCTCATCATCTTTTAAGGCAATATCTAGATTCATACAGTGATGTAAAGAATCTATATTAACTTCAAGCATTTATAACTAGAACTATAAACACACACACACACACGCTCACAAATTTAAGAATCAAATGAATTGTTTAATATTGGAAAATGTTTCTCAGGTGCCATTAGTGCAAATGTTGAGAACAGTATGCTGATTTTATGAGTACTTTTGCAATCATACATTAGAACAGAAATAGGAGTATAAGTGATTGAATGAATGAATGAATGAATGAATCCTTGGCATTACTGGAAAATGATGTCAACTCTCTTGCAGTCATGTTTACTCAAAGAAAGGAATTGACAAGATACTTGGTATTTCTCTCACCCAAGTACTTTTGCTGCTCAAATCTTCTTTGAACTCCAAAGCAATGTCTATCTCAGATATTCACATCAGCAAAATCCAAAATCTTCATAGTGTTTAGACATGGTAACTTTTTTTTGAGGATATAGAACATGAGATGTGGAAAAGACTTTGCTGGGACTTGAAAGGTGTTAGTCATGAGGGCACATGTGTTTGAGTTTATGGGTTGTTCTGTGTTAGTGCTGAATGTCAGATCCCAAGTGAGAAAGGAATTGGGGTTCTTTAAGAAACTACACATATGTTTGTGTGTGTGTGTCTGTGTGTCCAGAAGAAGGGTCCCTCTTGTCCAGGTTTAAGGGCAACATTGCTATGGTATCTATCTAATTTTGTATTTATTTATTTTCCAGTATTTTTTTTTTCGGTGTCCTGAAAAATGTCTAAGCTTCAGCCTCCAGAAAATTTAGATTTACCCCTGGAGAGAACTTCTGGATAAACGTTGCAGACTAAACACATATGCGTTTCCTACAACTCCTTTCCCAACTCCACTAACTGGTGCCTAACTAGTGATTTTTTTTTAAAGTTACAACTCTCACCCCAAGAGAAAATACTAAAAAGGATCAAACAACAACAAAATTTAGAAAGCTAACAAACAGATTCATGAATGGTAACTGAATTAGCAAACCAGGGAAGACGAAAACTTCCGCTGTCAGTCAACTTTGGAGCCTTTCTCTTTAACATCTAACATCCATGTCCTCAGATAATTCTGCTGGCTCTATCTTCAAAATACACACAGAATCTCATCACTTCCCACCATCTTGCTAGTACTACCAACTGTTGTGGGTTAAACTGTGCTCCTCAAAAGATACATTGAAGCTCTAACCTCTGATACCTATGAATGTGCCCTTATTTGGAAACAGGGTCTCTGTAGATGTACCAAATTAAAAAGAGGTCATACTGAATGAGGGTGGCCCTAAATCCAAAATCCGGTGTCTTTTTAAGGAAAAAAAAGATTTGGAGATATACATGCAGAGGGAAGACAAGTAAGTAAAAACAAAGGCAGCAATTGGAGTTATGCTGCCACAAAACAAGGAATGCCAAGGATTGCTGGCAAACACCAGAAGCTGGAAGAGGTAAGAAAGAATTTTTCCCTAGAGCCTTCAGAGGGAGTGTGGCCATGCTGACATGACACTTTGATTTTGGACTTCTGGCCTCCAGACTGTGAGAGAATAAATTGTTGTTTAAGCCACTCAGGTTGTGGTAATTTGTTAAGGCAGCCCAAGGAAACTAAGAGACCTACCATTATTTCTTGTCTGGACTAATAAAGTAATTCTTAACTAAGTATTCTGCTTCTACCCTGGCTCCTCATTCAATCTATTTTCAACACAGCACCAGTTATTCCTAAAATTTGAATCAGATCATGCATGTCTGTGGTGAACACCCTATACTGGCATGCTATTTCCTTTAGAGTCAAAGCCCGTATCTGCACAACAGCACACAACACCCTACATAAGACCAGCTCCCAACCCTGTCACCTCTCTGCCTTCCTCCTCACTCCTACAGTATTCTTTTCTTCATTCCACACAAGCCACACGGGTCTTCTTGCTATTCATTAAACATACAGGTAGGTTCTCACTTCAGAACTTAGGCACTATCTGCCTGCAACACCGCTGCCCCAGATATTGCCTTGAACAACTTTTTTGCTTCCATCAAGTATTAATAGAATTCACACTCTCACTAAGTATGGCCACCCTTTCTCAAATTGCTACCTGCCCTTTATCTCCTGGCACTCCCATTCACTTCACCCTATTCTAATTTCTTTTTCATGGCACTTACCAGTCCCTAAAATATTAAATAATTTATTTAGTTAGTGTATGTCTTGTTTATTGACTGTTTCTTACATTCTGTAAACTGTTTGAGAAGAGGGAATTTTGTTTCATTTACTGTTATATTCCCAAGTGCCTAATCCCCGCCTGGCACAAAATAAATACATATTTGTTGAATAAATCTGTTGTATTGATTGAAGCATCTCAAAACCATGTTAATCTCTACAGCATGTTAATATCTATCAGAGAACCCCAGAAATATTAAGGAACTCTTGAATGGCAGAACTTCTGGAAATAGGATGCTTTGGGGACTGAGATGAGAAAATTGTTTGAAAAGTTATATAAATAGTTATTGGATACCTGGTTCTCTTCCACTCCCCAGAAAAAGACAATTGGTCTACTCTCTAGAAAGAGTGTCCAAGAGACTCTGGGGGTCAGAGAATGTTACAGGAGTATCACGTAGAATTTATTCCCCGAACAGGGGAATTTCACATTCTCTTCTGTTATTTGACTCCAAGAACATTGACATTCAAGCTCATGAATCATGGGTGGGAGCTTGCAAGATTTCTTCATGGAGGAAATGACAAGCCCAAAAGAAAATAATTACTGATAGAAAGAGTTGAGGATGCTCCCAAAGAAATAACCTAGCCATTTTTTGAATTTAAAATAAGTTTATTCTGCTTTTCCACACCCTCAAAATACCCCCCTGAAAAAAGTTATCCCATACTAGACAGTGTGAAGCTGCCCATTCACTTTGGGAGTCTAATAAGCTTTTACAGCCTCAGCATAAAACAAAGTGATCATCTTCATGAAAGCCTCTAATCTGAAGGACTCTACCTGCTAGCAATGGAGTAAACCAAGTCTATATATTTCTTTAAAAAGTAATATAACTTTATATATGAACATTGTAACAAAAATGGAATATTGTATTGTAAGAAATATTTCCAATTATATATACTATATTGTAAGCCTTAAAATATCAAGAATTTATGACAATCACATTCTTGTAGTTTTCAGAAATCAGACCAATGAATTGTCTACCAAGTATTTGAAACTATAATTGACATCAGGCAAAGTAAAACACCTTTTCCATGTAGATTTGCTGATCAATGATCTAGTTATTTTGTTCAGACTTTTTGTCTATACTCTAAATTCAAACTACTTTGCACTGCTTTAAAAATATTTATCAGGTGCTTACTGTGTGCAAGTCATTTTCCAGTGCTGGGAAAATATATAATGTCACTATTATTGCCACAATATCACTCTGAGATATCCAGGACAGGAATTAGCACTTTTGCTTGGTGGCCAGAGAGAATTGATACAAAAAGATTATATGATTTAGGCAAAATCAAACCATTCGCTAAAAAATCCCTCTGTGGCCAATCTTCCCAACTGACAGGACGCAAATTCCTCTGGGAATTTGGCTTTGATGAAGTTTCTGGTCTTATTTTCATCTAATCAAGTGCCTACCTAGGAATTCCCATGGTTTATCACATCAAAGGAGACAGATTACATTTGACGTTTTCTCAAAGCATTTTGAAACCCCCTCCCTGCCTCCACCCGTATACTTTATTTTCACCTAGTGAAAGGGGGTCTATCAGTTCAAGATGGTTCCAAAAAGCCCATTGGCTCAGGCAATTACTTTATTTCCTCTCCTTGAAAATGTCACGCACATTTAAAGGACATTGACAAGCAAGTTTGAAATCCTTGTCACATTTAGAGATGCTACAAAATACAGTCTGCAAGGATAAATGGATTTTTGGATTAAAAGCTGTTATTAGGTCCAATCTTTGTAATACTTTTTCAGTCTCCAAAAAGAAACAACACTCCCTTCTCCTATTCTCATCTCCCAAAGTTTAATGAGATTCACTATACTATTAAGATTCTCTCAACTACAGGCAGCAGAAACCCCAATTAAAATTGGCTTAAACAGTATGGACATTAATATTTTCACTTTATTAGAAACCAGGGGGTTCCAAGAAAGTGAAGTTATATGCCCAAAGACATTACCATCTCTCTGCTTTTTCATTTTTGAAGGTATCACCTTCCTTTTATTAGTGGTAAGATGGTTACAGCAATTCTAAGAGGCACAGCTAGACAGGACAACAACCAGAAAAAGAAAAGAGATTATTTCCTTTTTTGCATCTCCAGGAGCAAAGGGAAATTTCCCAGAAGCCTCTCTAGCCACCTTCTGTTTGCATTATACCATTGGATCACATGCTCATTTTTGAATCAATCACAGACAAATAAAGATGACATGGTATTAAAATCTTGGACAGAATGGATGAAATGGATGTTGAGTAGTCAACCACACTGTTTCTTTCTTTGCCTTTCAGTTGCTTTTGACTGATCACATAATTTTTAAAAAATTTCTGACTGGCAACCTAATTTTTTTTAGTTTGGTACATCTACATTATGGCTAAAATTAGTTTAATGAATTAGAATGTACATGTTCCAGGTTATAGCCAAATGCAAGGATTTATTGTTTCATCTTCATTAATTTAAATGTAATGATAATCAGAAATTTGTTATTACTTATTATCAACTCTTGCTTCCTACCACAATGCCTCTTCATTAATAAATAATTCAGGACAAGTAGAGTCAGAAAATTTGAGTTTCAGTCTTTTCCACTTACAAATTATGTACCATTAGACAAATTACAATGCATGCTAATCTCAACTTCTACATTAATAAATGGAGATTATTGATTCACTGTATATTATTGAGGCCTATTGGTTTTATTCAGGAATGTATTCTAAAGCCATGTTAAAACATTAAAGGCTATATGAAGTTACAATTATTGAAAATTTTAGACAGGTTCTATGCTAAATGATTTTAATAAACATTTCATTTGATTCTTACATAATCTTATAAAGACAATATTTATTCCTGTTTTACAAATGAAGAAATTGAGACTGAGAGTTTAAGTGACTTGGCCCAGTAAGCTGTAGAGTTGTGATCTGAACTAAACCCATGCCTATGTGACCCCAAAACTCACGCACTCAACTGCCACTCTCTACAAATATATAGGATTGTTATTACAATTTCTGAAAATTCATTCATATACGACTCCCATGCTTCCTCTGCTGCAATCTATAATATATTAATCAATGAATATTTATTGAGTATATATATGTGTTGGATATTAGATCAGATGCTGAGAATGATCCACATAATCATTTGACATGCTTCCTGTTCTCAAGGAGATTACAATCCAAACAGGAAGCTAAAGCAATTGATCATTCAAAGCAGTATGCAATAAATTTGTACAGACTAGGGCATGGGCAAAAGCTACTGCAGAATGCTCTATGGGAGAAGGGGGTCAAGAAAGTGGGTAGACATGAGGCTTCAAAAAGAAGTTGACTTTATCTTGTCAGGTAGAAATAACATAGGTAGTGAGGATGTGGAAAGATGTTCCAAGCCACTCAATATGGATCATAATAGTACACACACCAGTGAACAAGAACTTGTGAGTTTTAACAGATATGAACTATTACATAAAAAATAGATAAGTAACAAGGATATACTGTATAGCATAGGAAACTATACCCATTATCTTGTAATAACCTATAATGGAGTATAATCTGCAGAAATACTGAATTACTATGCTGTATACCTGAAATTAACATAATACTATAAATCAACTATACTTCAATTTAAAAAAATAAAAAAGAAAATCTGTGGGGTGAAGTAAACTAAACTATTGGCCCAGTACTAGAAAGTCTGTGTAAAGAAACCTGAAGGTTGATGTTGATGATGAACTATTGCAATAATTCTGCACCTAGGAAGGAATTATTTTCTCAAGCTGGAGAGCTGGGGTGGGAGAGACTGAGTCAGGTAATGAGTAAGAACTCTCCTGATGGGGAAATGGCGGGGTCAGATTTTATCATTTTTAGATTTGATGAGAGTGCTTTTCCAAGCTTATCCTCTGTCCATAAAAGTCTCTTTGTTTCTACATATTTTAATATTTGCCAAAGGAATCTTTATGGGAAACATTAGGGCTTTCTTGAAAAGCTAAATTTTAGAAAATTTAAAAAAAAATCCTTTTTTCTAAGACTGTCCTCTCTTAAAAGAGAGCCTGTGGGACCCTTTTTCTCTCCCACACTCTCTCCCACCCTTTCGTGTGCAGGGATTTATCTCAGTGTCCTTGAACTTTCTTGGCTTAAATAGAAAATATTTTACAACTAGAAGCTCAGTTTATATTCTTCAGGATATTTAAAATTCTCCCCTTTCCTCTCCCCCGTATGCCCAACCCCTGCTCCTTGCCCTCCTCCCCATACACAAACACACAATGTTCAGGGATAGGAAATACTAAACTCCACTTCATATTTTGCCTTGGAAGTCCCATTATTAACCAAGTCTATTACAACATTAGTTTCAATAAGTCATAAAAATTGAAATATATAAAGGTTAAACTTCTTAGAATTCCTTTTTAATTTTTAGAAACTTTGTTGAGTTATAATTTATATACAATAAAGAGCACATAAGAAAAGTGTTCAATTAGATAAGTCTGACCCATGAAACTACCACTGCAATCAAGACACTGAGTGTTTCAATAACATCACAAGGTTTCCTTCTGCTTTACAAACCATCCTTCTCTATACCTCTGTTCCCAAACAACCACTAATGTGCTAAACTCTAGATTAGTTTGCATGCACATTTTATGTCTAACTTCTTTCACTCAGCATAATGGTTTTTCAGGTTCATCCATGGCGTTGCATGCATCTGTAATTTGTTCCTTTTTATTAGTGAAGAATATCCGTTTGCACTGTTATACCACTATCTGTTGATCCATTCACTTATTCTGTACTTTTGGGTTGTTTCCAGTTTTTGGCTATTGTATATAAAGCTGTATGAACATTTGTGTTCAAGTTTTTGCACAGTGTATGTTTTAAATCCTCTACATAAATACATAGGAGTGAAATGACTGGATTATATGGTAGTATTTTAAGAAATATTTTTTAAAAACTGCCAATCTATACTCCAATATGGTTTTACCATCTTCTATTTCCACTAGCCATGCATCAAAATGTCAGTTATGCCACATTTTCACCATATTTGCTGTGATGTCTTTATTTATCAATATTCTTGAAATAGTAACTTGATTGCAGCTTTAAGTTGCATTACCTGACAAGCATCTCTGTACTAAATTATACCTTCTTTGGTGAAATTTATGATCAAATTTCTTACCCATTGATTTTTATGGGCTATTTGTCTTATTATAGAGTTGTAAGAGTATTTTGTATATCCTGTATATACAAATCCCTTCTCTGATATTTTTCTCCCAGTTTTGGTGTCCTTTTCTGTTTTCTTTGAGGAGAAATAAAAAAAAATTAACATTAATAAAATCTAATTTATTTATTTCCTTTTTTTGTGCCCTAAACAAGAAATCCTTGCCTAATCCCAAGATCACAAAGTCCTTTTCTTACATTTTCTTCTAGAAGATTCCATGATTTGTTGGTTTTATTTTCAGGTCTATAACCCATAAAAAAGTAATTATTTTGTGTATGGTGTAAGGTAAGGGTTGATTGTTTTCTAACGAATATCCAGTTTACCAAAGCCATTTGTAAAGAAAACTTTTCTTTCCCTATGGAATTGCCTGGGCAACTTCATTGACAATCAATTGACCATACATGTGCAGGTTTATTTTCAGACTGCTTACTGAGTTCCACTGATCTACATGTTCATCTGTTAGCAAATAAGAAACTACCTTGATTATTGTAGCTTTCAAAGTCTTGAAATCAAGTGATCTTAGTCCTCCATTCTTGTTCTTCTTTTAAACATTATTGGCTATTTCGGATCATTTGTATTTCCATGTAACTTTTAAAATCATTTGTCAATTTTTACTTTTTTGATTGGGATTGTGTTGACTCAATTATCACATTCATAATATTCTATCTTCTAATTCATTAACATGGTTTATATCTCCATTTACTTGGTCTTATTTAATCTCCCTCTGCAGTAATTTAAAGTTTTCCTTATAGTGGTCTTGCATATTTTTATTAGATTTACTCCAATGTATTATATGTAGTTTGGCACTATGTAAATGGAATCTTATTTTTCAAATTCATTTCTCAATTGTTTGTTGCTAATACTGAAAAAAAAAAGGTTAACTGTTGTTCCTCTTTCCAATTTAAGTGTTATAGCTAAGTAGAGTGAATAAGCAACAAGAAGTCCACCTAGACACACATCTATGGATAAAATAAATTTTTGACTAAACAGAGTACATTTATGATAGAATTTCTCACCTGCCAATCAAATCTGTTTCTTGACTAAAATTAATTTACCCTATTACAAATTATACAAAGTAAAAACAGTAAAAGCTAGTCCACCAAGAACTGTTACAGTACTTTACATATAAGTGTTTTAGTCTTGCAACAGTTTTTTTTTGGGTACCACTGTAATCCCCATTTCACAGTTACAGAAATTGAAGATGGTAATTAAGGAACTAGATCACCTTCACTAATCAAATAATCTTCAGAGACCATACTCAATCAGTTTTTTACAATACTTCTTGAAAAGCTTGTTAAGTTCTCTACTCATGAGTTAAAACTAGCAAATTTATGTATGCACTTTTGTGGAATTTCCTATAGCACAAATCCCCTCTAATGAGAACAGTATTTCTAGTTCATTCTTAGGGTATACCCTCCAAGAGGAAAAATAAAGTGTAGAAACCAAAATCTTGGAAAGGATCCTGGGCTAAGACCAGATGGGTCTTAAGTAAATTTTGAGGTAAAGTGACAGGAGATACTAAGAGGAAAGGACCTCAGTTTCATTAAAGATGAAATGAAAAAGACAGATGCCTAGGATTTGACTCTCACTGCTCCCTTCTTACCTCCTCTGGGAGAAGTAAGGAGATCATCATTAGTTTCCTTTGACTGTCTAGAGAATCGGGACACTCAGAGGGTAAGTAATTTGCCCAAAGTCTCCTAGTTAAACTGTTTTAGGAGCAGGGATTCAAACTCAGGACAATTTGATTCCAAAGCTCAGACTCTTTCCACCGGACATCTCTCCTTCTACCCATTCTCACCAGCTCCAATCCCCTTTCTTCCCAAGGATTATCTTTGGAATCTAAACTGAATGCAGTAAAAAGAAGGATGATAGAGAAAGAAAAGATCAATCACAGAAATGCAAAATTTATTGAACAACGAAGTTTGAACTTGCCCCTGCAAGTCTGGCCTAAGTGAGGGGGAGAAGAAGAATATTAGTCCCAGAGTAGAGAAGAAGAGAGCCAGTATCACCTTTGCCCAGATGTTTGAAGGTGGTTGGGACTTTTGATGAAAGAACAGGAAGAAATACCAGGGTAGGTCTCAGGAATAACAAGTTTTCAGAACTTGAAAGAAAAAAGCCTCAGAAAGAATTAGATAGCACAGGGTAGTATACCCAAAATCTTGTAATAACTTATAATGAAAATTAATATGAAAAGGAATATATATATGTATAACTGAAGTATTATGTTATACACTAGAAATTAACATAACATTGTAAACCGACTATAGTTCAATTAAAAAAATTTTTTTAAGTACCAGAGCCTCCAGTTCTTTTAAAAGTTCTTTACCCTAGATTTTTTTTTATCCAATTTACTAAATTAAGTAGGGAGCATGGCTGCCTCCCCTCAAAATCCGATCTGGTCTATTAATTTACAGCAAAAAGTTAGTGTTCTGAAACAGCAACATTTTAAACCTATTTGTATTTTTTTTTAAGTAAATGATTTGCCTACTATTAAATTTCAAGCATCCTCAGAGAGTTACAAGAGGAATTTTGGGGTTTTCTTTTCTTAGGCATCAATGTAGAAGGCCCCATTTTTTGGAGTAAAGCTGCTTTAAACCTAAGGAAGATTAAATTTACTCACTCCTTGGCAGTTAAAAGAGATATTTAATGGAGTTCTTCCTATCTAGTCAGGGAGCACGGTGTGGTTTTAAGCTGGAATTAAAGGGGCTTTTTGCATTTCCACTTCATTGTCCTGTTAGCTTTATGCTATTAGGAACAGTTTCTATTAATGAACTAAGAGGCAGCTGGACTTTGGCAGCCAAGAAAAGCTTTGTTTTCAAGATGCTAGAAAAAAAATACATTGACTAAAAATATCATCCAGAATTTGAAGTAAATACAAATCTTCTTTTTGGCCATATAACATTCTAGGTGTATACTTTAGTGACAGGTTTTGTTGATACTTTTAGGTATTAACTTATGAAAGCAAGAAAAATGAAATCATACTTCTATATATTTTTTGCAGTAAGAGTATATAGTGGCTAGTTTTCTGTCCTCTTTGCTTCTGTGTTTACACAATGCAATTAAGGAAATTAGAATACTATGGAGTTTTCTCATAAACTGATGTAGTTCACATTAATTTAGAAAGAAATGCTAGGAAAGGAAGGAGGAAAACAATTTTTAAATGTGCAGGGAACTTCATCTGCTTTTTCATTCTACAAGTTCATACAGTCCCTGCCATTCTCTCAGTCTTACAAGCATTTAGGTAATGCTAAAATATACATATTCTATAGAAATTATCCCCAAACCACAACTATTTTATATATACATGAAGCCATTTGCACACTATTTTATAGGTAATTAAAAGGATTTTCAAAACAACTTTTACTTTAACTGATTTTTGCCTAGGCAATGACTTTTTAAAGCCTTGAACCAAAAGCTTTTAAAAACATATTATTCCTCAGTCAAAAAGGTATTTTTTTAAAAGCTGCCAGTTAAAATGAAAGAAAAGTCCACTGTGTTAGGCTTCTGAACTTACCTGTTAGTTATTTGCATTTAAAGTAAAGAAAATATAGCCCTAAATAAATAAACAGAAACCAAAACGTACTTTACACTTAACTTTTAAGAAACATATTCAAAAAGTATGCATAAAAGTATGCAAGTTTTCAATGAACAAACACAAGTGATTCATTAATGTACATTATTTTAATGTGTTCCCACTTGAATTTCTTCCAGTGGCAGGGAAGTAACACTTCTCATCATCTGTTCATAATAACCATGTTAACCCTGGTTAGTACTAGTTAAAAAAAAAACAAAAAGTCAGATTCAGTTTTTCTTACTGTGATAGCAAAAGTCAGAGTCAAATAGAGAGGGAGGGTGGGGAGAGAAAGAAAGTGAGAGAGAGCACAGTAGGAGTAAAGGAGCAAATCACGCTAAGAATTTATACTTTTGTGTCAGCTGATATATTTTTCTCTGACTTGATTGTAAGTTCAGTAGTTTTATGACTTCCTATATTCCCCATTGTACCAAGGAACACTGCCTTGTTTCCATATATGCCTAAAGTATGGAAAGTAAAAATTTTTGCCAAAACTCATCCCTCACACGAGTAAATCACCTTGTATGTGAAGGCTCAAATCTTTTACATTACACATGTTTACTTTTAAAAGCAGGATATTGTTCATGTGGTTTTCAACCTAGTTACATATTAGAATCACTGAAGAAACTGCTAAACATGCCAATGCATAGGGCTATTTTTCAGAGCTTCTCATTTAATTTGGTCTGAGATGGACCCTAGTCATTGCAAAAAAATTTAAGCATCCTAGGTGATTTTAATGAACAGCCAGGTGGAAACTTTCTGCAGGATCTCAATATTAATTTTGGACACTTATAGAGGCCACCAGATAAAATCAAGCATAAGGAAGCAGAGAAATGTAACATAGATTTAGTAATAATTGCTGTGGGTATGACTTTATAAATGTTGGACAGCCTTTTAAAGATGGCTTTAAAATATACATATTACATGGTTAAAATATAGAGAAGTATAACCACATAGAAAACAAACATAGCAATATTAACAATATTCATTGAGCACCTAAGATGGACAAAGAACACAAAAACAGAATTATACTAAAATTATACAAATGGGTACTTGAGGCTTGGTATAAAACTTTCAGTAAAACCACTGTAAAAGAACACTAAAAGTGATCAACAGCAATAACAAGAAATATGGCTAATATTTCATTTATAACCTCCTTATGGATTTCAGTAGAGCCATAAGAACTTACATATACCTATATGGAATACACACTATATTATAATAATACATTGGTTTAAGCTTAGATATTAGAAAATTACTTGATATGTTTTCTGATGGTAATTGACCAAGATGAAAAATTATCAATTCAAAGTTAGTATCAATTAAAGTTATCAATATTTTATCTTTTCATTTCCTAAAACATTTATTTCAAACTAATGTTTTATACTACTAGATTTTTTGTTTTTTATAACATTCAGTAATTCATTAATAAAGAATTCTAGAAGGCTACATGAATCTGGAGTTTTTTTCAACACTACACTATCTCAGTGACAATTAGAGGTGGCTATTGGAGCATTTGAAAATACATTCATTAGTGAGGCAGGAGCTCAAGCAAACCTACTCTAGTCCATTTACACCTTGTTCTGTTTTCCTTGTCCTTGAGGGATTAGAAGTCATCTAAATACTAATAAACACTTACGTATCACTGCTATGTGCCAGGCAGTATTCTAAGTGTGTTGCATATATTAGCTCATTTAAGAACCCCATGAATAATGAGGCTTTGGTTTATATTATATGGATCATCATTAGTTATAAATTCTAAATAAAATGTTTTTAGGCAAAGTTGATTAGATCCAATTGGCTTCCAGGAAATGTATATCGGAAAACTAAATCACTAATTGCATTTTAAATATTCAGAAGTGGTTTGTTGAACAAAAGTAGCTCCAAAGATGTTATTCATAACGATGCTAACCCTTCTGATGAATTCAAGAATGACTCTGCATTCTAATCTTTGATCTCTGGCTTTTTCTTTTCCTAGTGTTTTTTACCACCTCCTCCAATGATTAATGTTCAATAATGAAGCCAAATTTGACTTCTTGCACCTGTTGCTTTGACCATACCACCTACTTTCTATAATCTCAGTGGTGTTTTGAATCTGAACCAATCACCAAAAAGCTGATCCAAAGCTTTTCAAAAGGCTGCCATGGCCACCTCAATATGCTTTTGCTACCTCCCATCCTCTTTTCTGCACTCCAATCCTCTCACACTCACTTACTGACTACCCCTTTCTCCTATCACCCCACATTTTTCTAACTTTCCTCCAGACTGCCTGTTGAAATTAGTTTTCTAACTACTTCCCTCTTTAGCTAAAATAAAAGTGCTAATGAAAGTCTTCCTTGGTAGAAAACCTATGTATGTTTCCTTTACTTTCTTTCTCATTAGAGAAACTGTTATAGGTTGAACTGTGTCCTTCCCCTCCAAAGTCATATGCTGAAGTCCTAACCCCTCAGTACCTCAGAATATAACTTTTTAGAAATAGGCTGTTGCTTTTGTAATTGATTAATCTGAGGCCATACTGGAATAGGGTGGAGCCCCCCACCTCCAATATGGCCAGTGTGCTTATAAAAGAGGGAACTAGGGACACATTCACACACACAAGGATACATCCACACAGAGACAACATCTTGTGAACATGAAGGCAGATATCAGGGCGATACATCTACAAGCCAAGGAATGCCAAAGATGGCCATCAAACCACCAGAAGCTAGGGGAGAGGCATAGAATACAGTCTCCCTCACAGCCTTCAGAAGAAACCAACCCTGCTATCTCCTTAAGGCCAGACTTCCAGCCTTGAGAACTACAAGACAATAAATTTCTGTTGTTTAAGAACCATTTAAGTGTCACTTTGTGGTACTCTGTTATGGCAACCCTATCAAACTAATACAGAAACTAGATTCACAGTTGACTTTACTACTGTACCTTGTACTTTCCCACTTCTCTCCCTGAGGAGGCTTTGAACTAACTCTCCTAAGAAATAAGCATAGTGAAAACCCTCTGTCGCCTACTGCAAAGGGGCTGAATAGTAGGGTGGACAAAACACAGGGTCACAGAATGGAGAGAACTAGCATCATGTTTTCTTTCGCCTATCTTGTCATGTTAATTTGGAGCTGTTTTGACTTCATCATGATGATTTTCTCATCTGTAAAATGAGACAGCAACACACAGTTATTATTAGGAAACAGGATAGGTAACAGAATAATCTGGGCCTGGCAGAGCTAGATTTATAGTCAGCTTCCCTATTCACCACAGGTATAATCTCAGCAAAGTCTTGAGGTGGCCACTTCTTTCTGAAACAGAATTCAGTCCCCTGACTGTAGGTCTGGGCGCTAGACCCAGGCCGAACCAGTAGGATAACATTGTCCTACTCCATGTTTTGGGCTGAAATTGAATGAAAAGGAGCAAAAGGTACAAATAACAAGCTTTTTTTCTCTTATTAACTTAGACTTTCTCAGCATTTCCTTGATGGTATCTAAACGGTTACCATTTAAATGTACAGCTCAGTGACTGTCAAAAGAAAAAGTTACCTTGAAAATGGAATGTTGCTAACACTTCCTGAAGAAGACACCATCCGGCATAGAGCTCAGGCCATCACTTTTGTCCTGAATTTCAAGCTGTTAGTGTAAACATGAATTCTGGCCCCTAATTTTTTTCCTCTCTGGTAATTGAATACATTACCCTGCCCTTTACTATTACTTTTTTCTTTTGAATTTAAAAATATTTTCAGTATTTGAGTTAAGTACAGTAGCAACAAGGGAAGCTGAACTTAGGTCACTGTTATTTTTTTAAGATAGAATTGTAAAATCTATTTCACTTTATAAATCTTAAAAGAATTCAAATAATTATGTAATAATTAGAAAAGATGAAAATAAAAGTTTATATTAATCCCCATGCTTGGAAAAGTACTCTAAAAAGCAGTGTAATGATTAACGTTATTTGAAATATCTAAGATTTCTAACTTCGTTTTGTTATGAAAACATGATTAAGAACCTGAAAGTTTATAGCATTATTCTTCGTGATATTATGCTTAATTTTTGTAGATTGTTTTGTTCCTATCTCACATGTTAATACAAATTTTTCTACTAGTAAATAATACATTTGTTTTGTTTATCCCTCTGTCCTATGCATAGGGCTGTTTTCAAATATTTTTATTTACCTTTTTCTATGAATACAGCAATTTAAAATTCTTAACACAAATATTGCCTTCAAAATATTTACTTAATTTAGGGTGGAGGTCTGTAAATCTTGAGCAAATGAGTTAAACTCTCTTACTAAAATTTTCAGTTTGCAATTACAGTATTGAAAGAGACAATACATATTTTAAACTTGATAAAACAATAAATGTCTTAAAAGAGAATTTGATAAAGATCACAACTTTAGCTGCAAAGGACAAAGGTTAAAATAAATAGTACAATAAATGCTGAGAGTACCTATAGAAATATAATTAAATGAGCCCAGAGAATATGAAAAAATACCAAGACATCCTCTCTAATCCTTTACTTGTCTTTGAAATCATGTCTCTGAAATAAACTCAATTGTTCACATTCCAAGTGTTTTGGAGACATGAAACTGACAAAATTTAAAAAAAAATAAAAACATAAGAAACCTTATCTTTGCAGCTCCACAATATTATAAATAAGGCAGGGGATAGGCAGATTAATTAAAACTCTGTAACAATTAAAATCTGAATCAGCTCACACCCCTTTCTCAACACTAGAACCACAGAAATCCCAAAGGTAAAAACTAACAAGAATTTAAAAATCTTAAGTAAATTTGAACATAATGGAAAGAATAATAATTGCTATTTAAAACAATAATGGTTTTCCAGTGGGTAGAGATTTATTAAATAGAAGATCTGATCTTACAGACCATATTAATGGACTGGGTTATACAATGGTCAGACTGGAAATAGCCACTGGAGATGGTTTAGTTACTGTGCATGGTGAGATAAATCTGGTGCTTGAGGGAAGCAGATGAGGAGGAAAGATGAGAGGAAGAATGGAGACAGACCAATCAGCCAATTTGCATGAGTGCCAATCAGTGTGAATTATCACAGGACAAACTTTAGTCATAAAATGGGCCTGAAGAACAAAATAGCCTAATATTCAACTGGAATGTTTCTACTTTCTGTGTTGTAAACACATCTCCATCTCTCCAAGATGTCAATAAAGTTCAATGGTACATGAATACCCTGTGGACATGACTTTGTGGAAATAAAACAAAAGGTCTGATCTAACAAAGGGAGAAACAACATTCCTGAGATGACAAGATGACCTATAAAGTGAATGTAGTCATCAGAAAGCCATACTTACCACATGCGCCTTTCCACAACAGGACAGCCTTAAGAAGTTGTAGCTGGCCATGTAAGTGAGCTAAGAAGTAGATCCCTCCGTGGTCATGCCTTCAGATGAGACCACAGGCCCAGCTAACAGACTATTGGTTCATTAAAGAGCTTGAGCCAGAAGCACCCAGCTAAGCTATTCCCACAGAAACTGAAAGATTAAAAAAATGTTTGTTGTGTTGAGTTGCTAAGTTTTGGAGAAATTTATTGTACCATGCACATATTAGCATGCACATAGGTGACTCATACTCCAGTAGGTAGTAAAGGAGAGAACTGGAGTGTCACGCACTACTCAGAAATCCTCCAGTCACATACATCCTCAAAGTGCTAAATCTTCCATAAAACAATTTATCATATCACTGGTTCTAACCCTATCTCTCTCAAGTTTCAAGGATGACCTTACTCACACAATTCATTGACTACTTCAAAAATGTAGAAGTTGACACCTTCCAAAATTATCTGAAGCCGTTAGAAGGGTGAGACAAGGACAAGGAAGGAAGGGCATGTGTACTAAGGAAAATCATGATCAGTATGTGTCATACATTGTTCTAGTGTTTTACATATTAATTCATTTAATCCCCACAACAATCACAGAGTAGGTGCTTTTATAACCCTCATTTTACAGATGAGCAAACAGAGGCAACAAGAAAATCAAATAATTTGCCGAGGTTATACAATTAGTAAGTGGTGTAGCTAAGACCAGAGATTGGGCTGGTTAGCTCAATATGCTTAATCGCTATACTGCACAAAATTTTCTTTTTAGCAAGTATTTGCATCCCTTCCTTTAATGTTAATTAAATGAGTAGGGACCCCTTTCTCAGGAAGGTTAATACACAGAAGGAGGGATGTGGTATTAACTCCTCTGCATGCCTTGTCTTTTCTGCCTTTCAGTAGTCTTAGAAAAGGAGAAACAAGGAGATAGAGAGGGTCGCATTCATCTCAGAAACAGGGTGGTCACTCATGGCAGTGGATGTTCTACTGAGGAATTAGTGAGAGTTTCTTCATTCAATGTCCACATGAGAAGTTACATTTTCCAGAAAATAAAGGGAATGGGATGTTCCTGGTCTATTATCTTTTTTTCTCTCATAGTTATATTTAAGAATATTTTATAGTCTGTGCTACTACTTACCCACCTACTAAAAATAGATCTTTAATTAAACTCTTTCTTATGGGATGGTGGTGTCCTTGGTTTTGTGTGAATAATCAATCCATTCCATTTTTATTCCAAATGCATGAGAAATTCTTTTCTGCTATTGTTTAAAAGGAGAATCATGCACATCAGAGATGGGAGAAGTAGAAAGACTACGATATTTTGCTAATTAGTTCAGACAAGTATATAGATACCAAAAAAAAAACCAAACAAACCCTGAAGTAACAGTATTTCTCACTCTATCCAAAGAACATAATACTTCAAGGGCTCACAGTTAGTAAGAAACCTGACTTGTTGACAGCTGGAAATACCGTGAATGTCATTCCTATATTCTTTCTACTGCTTAGATAGTTTTTTTTTAACACTTAAATGTCAACAAGTTTGATTCAGTGTAAATAGGTTACCTCCACAACAGTCAGTGACAGCAAAACCTCAAGATGTTAGAAGAAAGAGACAAAAGTTGGAAAGTTTTTCATGTTTTTGTCAGAAGCTCATTTATTCATCATTCATTGCTAATAACTCATAACCAATATCTCATAAATGTTGGAAGGACTAGTAAGATGCCTCATAATTACTTTTACCCCAGTGATAAATGATTTACTAATAATATGGAGCCTCCCATATAGTAGCCCTCGGATTCCATGATACGAATTTGTCTTAGAAATGATACCAGTGTATAATGAGGTCCTTGTGTTTGTCATTAATGAAATCCTACTAGAAAAACTAAAGCCTTGGACATATCCCATGCTGAACTCTGACTTTTAACAAACTGTACTATAAGTAGATGCCACCAAATACAGTAGCATTACTTGTACAATTATTAGCATTGTTACCAAAGACAGCAATAGCACTGTGATATTTGAAACTTTTTAACTTCATTGAATTATTAAGAGAAATCTGAATCAGCACTGAATAATATCTCCAATATGAATAGACGAGCTGGAAACAGAACCAAGGGCTACTGTGAACCACAGCAGTCCTTTGGCCCTTGGAGAAGATCCCTTTCCATGCCACAGTACTAGAAATGTAAATAGAAGAAAGAGCACAGATTGCTCATAGATCTGAGGAAGGGATAGGAAAGAAGAGCCAAGGTACTGATGCAGCCAAGACCATTAAGCTTTTACAGAAGTTTTAAAAGAAGAGCTTGCTAACAAAATTCTCTATGCTAAACTTTCATTTCTTTGTTCATCTCATCATATTTACTGTTCTCTGTCACCTTTATACACGCTCCAATGGTTTATCAAGGAATTCATCTTAAAGGTTTATTAATATTTTGCCATTCATTTTTTCTTTTCTTGATGTGTCTGAAAGAAGTGTTTTTAACAGATAATTTTTCAACACAGAATGTGCATTCATGCATAATTTTTCTTTTGTGGCTGGCTGGAGGAATGAATATTCACAGGTGGATAGAGCTATATAAATAAATTGACATATCAAAGTGAAGAGTTGGTTGCCAGGAACACAAATAAAAATAAACATTTCTATTATCTTATCAATCAGACGAATAGCTAGTTGTATATCTGTATGTCTTGACAGAGCTTGTCAAGAGAGCTCAGTGGACATTCTAGGTTTGATCTACTCTGGAGCAATTTTTCCAGCTTTACTGAGGTAAAATTGACAAACGAAATTGCAATATATTCAAAGTGTGCATTGTGATAATCTGATATATGTGTACATTATGAAAGAAATCTCATATAACTGTAATTAACACATCCATCAACTCACATATTTATTTATCCTTTTGTGGTAAGGAAACTTAAATTCTTCTTTCAGGGAATTTCAATTATACAATACAGTGTTATCGGTGATAATCACATGCTATACAATAGGCTCTCAGACTTTATTAATCTTATAACAGAGTTTGTAGCTTTTATCAACTACTCTGCATTTTCCCCACTCCTCCCAGCCCCTGGCAACCATTATTCTGCTCTCTGTTTCTATGAGTTGGTCTCTTTCTTCTTGTCTTTTTAGTTTCTCTTTTTTCTTTTTCTCTCCCTCCCTCCCTTTCTCTGTCTTTCTTTCTTGTTCATTCCTTTTTTTTTTAGATTCCCCTTGTAAGTGGTAGCATGAAATTTTGTCTTTCTCTGTCTGGCTTATTTCACTTAGTATAATACCCTCCAGGTTCATTCAAGTTGTCACAAATGGCAGGATTTCCTTCTTCTTTTAAGGCTGAGTAACATTCTATTATATATATATGTGTGTATATACAATATCTAATTTTCCTTATCTATTGATCTGTCAATGGGCACTTAGGTTGTTTCAATACCTTGCCTATAGTCAATAATGCTGCAATGAACATGGGAGTAAAGATGGCTCTTCAAGGTAATTATTTTATTTCCTATGGATATATATCCAGAAGTGAGACAGCTGGATGATATGATAGTTCTATTTTTAATTTCTTGAGGAACCTCCATTCTGTTTTTCCATTATGGCTGTACTAATTTGCATTCCCATTAACAGTGCACAAGGGTTCCCTTTTCTCCATATCCTTGCTGGTATTTGTTATCTCTTGTCATTTTGGTAACAGACATCCTAACAGGTGTGAGGTTAGGACTGTAGTTTTTACATTTGCATTTCCCTGATGATTAATGACATTGAGCCTCTTCTCATGTACTAGTTGCCCATTTGTTGTTTTTTTCCCTTCATTTATTTGTTGTTGGATCAAACCATTTTATTAAGGGGCTTGGGAGAGAGGACAAAAGGCTAGGGGGACAATGAAATCTGATATAAGCAGCTGGGCCAGGATCTCCCTAGCTTCAAAGGTGCCAAAATCTCTGTCAGCCATTTGTATGTCTTCTTTGGAAAACTGCCTAATTTAAATCCTTTGCCCATTTTCAAATTGAGGTTTTTTGTTGTTGCTATTAAGTTGTATGAGTTCCTTGTATAACTTGGAATATTAACCCCTTATCGGATATGTGGTTTGCAAATATTTTTCCCTTTCCATAGTTTGCCTTTTCATTTTGTTAATGATTTCCTTTGCTGTACAGAAGCTTTGATATAGTACCATTTGTTTATTTTTGCTTATGTTGCCTTTGCTTTTGTTGTCAGATGCAAAAAGTCACTGTCAAGACTAATCTCAAGGAGCTTTTCCCCTATGTTTTCTCTCAGGAGTTTTATGGTTTCTAGTCTCATGTCCAAATTTTTAATCCATTTTGACTTAATTCTTGTGTATGGTATAAGACAGGGGTCCAGTTTCATTCTTCTGCATATGAATATCCAGTTTTCCCAACACCATTTATTGAAGAGATACTTCATGGTATATTCTTGGTGACTTTGTGGAAAATTAGTTGACCATACATTTGTGAGTTTATTCCTGGGCTCTCTATTCTGTTCTGTTGGTCTATGTGTCTGTTTTTATGCCAATACCATACAGTTTTGATTATCAAAGCTTTGTAATATGGCTTGAAATCAGGAATAATGATGCCTATAGCCTTGTTCTTCTTTCTCAAAGTTGCTTTGACTATTTGGGGTCTTTTTGATTCTATATGAATTTTATACTCTGTAGGATGTAATTATGCCCCAAGATCCAGGAAAGTAGGTTGCTCATGTGAGGAGTCCAACATACACTGCATGACATTTTCAATGCATTTTTCTAACCAAGATTTCCAAATACTTACTTATGCCTTATCTTACTAAGAAATAAGAAATCCATACCATACTCACATTCTCATCACTTCCTGATTTTCTCTTTCTTGTTGAGTTGTCTGCAAAACTATCCCCATAAAACACCATCTACTGGACATATTTTGTATGGAGAAATGTCAGAATTCCTCCAGTTTTTGGTGCTGCCTCCCATCTCACCATTCACCTACTCCCTCATCACTTCTACCCTGTCTCAACACCACAAGAATAGGTAGAATTACTATTTAGCATCACAGAATCACCAATTAACATATATTAAATCTGCTGCTTCCCATCTTCTATCTAGGAATATTTCTAGGCAGTGAGAAGCATTTAGACCAAAGAAAAGTGAGAAAGAATTACATCCTTGCATATTTGATTGAAATATTATTACTTTATTATATAACAAGATAATAAATATGTGTAAATAAATATATTTCATAACATGATTTTAACATTAAAATTATTTTGGTGAACAGCACCAGACAGACAGATCCTAGGTTGCTAGGGCTGAGATGACCAATGAACCTTGGAGCCGACATAGCTCTGGACATTTCATTATGTAAAATAGCAAATGTCCTTGTTGGTTAGGCCACTTTCAGTTGTATTTTCTGTTACTCTAAGCTGAAAACATCCTAGAAAATTCAGAGATAGCTCATTAATGCCTTTATTATAGTGCTTGAGTAAACTGAATAAATGGGGAAGACAGAGGTAGGGAACAAGGAAAGACATTAGCAATCTCTGTGAAAAGGACTACTTAGGGGAATTTGGAGGACTGTTGATTGTAATAATCCCCAGATTCACAATTTGGACTAGGATTAGTTTTATGACAAATTTCTGATTCTGCAGTGAATTAATGGATGTTAATGGATTGCAAACATCTGTTCCTCCAGCAAGGTGATATTTTACCCTTTTTTATTGCTAAAAGATAGGACTGCTGTCACTGTCACTGTCCACAAAGTCATATCATAGAGAATTGATAAATAGCTACATTTTGTTACTGTTAAAAAGCTGGAAATTTAAGGCAATAATTTTTCTCAAGATGCTTTAGGTAATAGGTAAATCTAAAACTAAAATTCATGTGATTTGTAAAGACTCTAGATCTTTGATTCTACTTAATACTAGAAATATGATTTCATTGGACACATATAATCTCCTTAAAGAAAAATAAAATATATATTTTTTTGCTTAAGAAAGAAGCTATTGTGGTTTTCTAGAATTGAAATATACTATTCAGTTTATTACATTTTAATATGTAAACATATGTCTGTATATGCATACATGTGAATGTATATGTATATATATGAAAACAAATATATCTGAAAAACATATAAATACATATTAAATTGACTTATTTAAAAATAAAACTTATTAGAGGCTTTCTATATGTATATCTGAAATTACCTCTCTTTAAAAAATACACACTTAGAACTGAACTTATCCCCAGTTAATACAAATCAGCAAGTTAATACAAAGACTTACATGACATATAGATGGGCAAACAAAATTATTTAAGCTTAAAAACAACCATCTCAAAAAAAAGGGCCCATTTGGGGATTCAAAGATCTAACTGCCTATCTACAAAGTTAACTTTGCCTTTCATTTGACTGTGTTTCCCTTTGTATATCTTCGGCAGTCACAGTCTTTTTTTTTCTTCCTGTTTTTTTTTCTTTCTTGCAGGATTGATTCCTTAGACCATTGTCCTGGCTCCTCTTTTCCTAACCTTCTCATCCTTCCCAGAATCCTACTGCTATCTACTTTAGATCTAGTAACAACAACAACAACAAAAATTGAAGCTAAAGTGTTCTTTAGGCAAATGAGACTATTCAAGAGAGTCTATAATATGAATGGCATGTCCATCCCTCCATCATTTGTTAATATGCATTAGGCTCAAATGTTCAGATTTGCCAGGTCAGTGTTCCAAATGCTGATTGGAAATATCATCTAATGTGCATTGTATGCAATAAAGTCACACTTCAATTTCAGCAAAGGTTTTACATTTTTGTTCCTGCTCATAATCTAAATAAACATAGTGCTTCTCAGCTTAAATTTATTTCAGGCATGCTCTCTCCAAAGGATTTAAAATTTTAAATGCCTCTATGGCAGAATAGAAATGTTTATCCATTTAAGATGCTTAGAAATATAAGGAGTAATCATCTTTCTTTTCTGCGCAATACAGTTCTCGAATAACAGAGAAGATAATTTTTGAACTATATTTAACAAGTAGCTTGTTTCAGCTTCGATATTAGCTTGATTTACCATCTGCAGAATTACCAATAACATGATGCATTTATTACCCGTAAAAGCTATTAGCAGGTCATTTTGTTCAGTTCATCATATGTGTCTTGAGACACAATCTGGCGTCTAACAGATTTTCATACATTGATGTTGCACAGAATCAGACTGTTCTTTAATTGATTGTTTCTTGCTAGACTCCTTTTGATTAAAACAGGTTATGCTATTTGCTTTTAGTTCCACATTTCTCCACTTCAAAGTCTGGCCACAGAGAGCAGAAATTATTCTCATTTCTCTGGATTCTTTTAATTCAAAGTGAATGTATATATTTAAAAGTCTGCCATAATCAAGGGTTTTAAAAATGGCTTCAGGTTTTCCAATCTATAACTCCCTCACCAAGAATACAGTCCTCACCATGCCTTTAAAAAACGAATTTATCTTTTCCTGCCAAGTCATCGAATTTTGAACCTCAGAACCTCAAGTGAGTACAGATCACAGGGACCAAAGGGAACAGGAAGGGCTCCCTCAAAGCACTCTTTCCCTCACAATTTGCACAGACCCAGACAAGCAAAGCTGAATCGTGGTGATAGTGTTGTATCCTTCTCCAGAGGGAAAAGAAAAAAGGGTCTTTTGCTAAACTGATTTCAGAAAGCCTAACTCATATTGTTCATTTAAGCAGAGATTGGTAAGCCTCCTGAGACATCCCCTTCTTTCCCCATCCCCCTGCAAAAAAGAAAACTCCAAAAGCTATGTGAACTCTGGGGGGATAAGGTCTGTGGTCCTGTCTCAGGCCTTCTATCCACATTCCCCACACAGTTAACACCATAAAAATAAAAGGGCTGCAATCAGATCAGTACTCATCAATAGGAATGAGTAGCAGCTTGCAGGCTCAAAACAAGAGCCTAATTCAGCATTCAAAAGGGTTTTGTTTGCCTAATGTCAGAAACAAACATAAAACTTTCTACCATGTGACATCCATGACACTAGGAGAGAGCAGTCACCCTTCCCTTAGGCTTCTGTCTGCCACAGACAAAAGCCATCAATAGGTCCTTTGTGTTCTACCTCAGCTTTCTGTCTTCATTGAGTCAGCCAATCATTCCCAGTTGTCATCTGCTCTTTCCAGGTGAAATTCCCAAGTCCCAAGGATGCCCTAGTTCACATAATAAAATCCTAGCTAGTAGTATTCTTAGCAGATCAAAAATTTTATTAGGAGACAAGCATGATTTTAATTCTTACTGGAAAATTTTCCAGTGCTTTACTTGTTGTTTATACAACATTTTGTGAAATACTTGCTATCTGAAATTATCTGGGGCAACCAGCAACATGTAAGTATGCCAAACGTATTTTGTCATTTTAACATCAATTAACTCCTTAAAATTTACACTAGATTTATACAAAGCGTTGCTGCCCGGGGATTCTAAAAGACTTTAATGATTTAAACTTGAAAGCCACTATTCAGAACCAGTGATGCATTGAGGAAAATTATGTAAGTTATGTCTTTAGAAATTACTTTTACTCTAGAATTTATTTAAAATTGAGTTGTGGCGATCATTTAAAATGCTGCACTAAATTTAACAGAAAATCTCTTGGTGGATGTTTAGTGTAAATTGAAAAGCTTAAACGGCTTAAAAATAGCTTTGAAACATTATGTAGATACATGAGGCAGTTATCATGTTTAAATGATGGGAGTTTAATGGTCTTCTCATGCATTAACCCTACACTCTGATGGTGAGAAATGCCTTCATCTTACTCTAGAAACAGATAAAAATAAACATTTAGATTTAGTAAATCAGATGATTTATTTAGCATCTCCTTACCTATCTGTAATATTTTTAAAATTCAATAAGGAGAATTTTCATGGCTCAGAGTTCATTAGCTACAATGGAACCTTCAAATATATAATAATTAGTGCACACCTGGGACAACTTACCAAGGTATAGTCCTGTCTCCTTTCATGAGATGCCCAGTCTGTATGAGTATGTAATTAAAAAATAGCAATGCTATTTTACTTGATGGAAAACTTCTAAAATTAACACTAACAAGTAATATTTGACTAAAATACTATTTGTTAGTCCACTCCTAAGGAATAAATATAATCTTTTCATGGAAAGATATCTATGTCAAAGGCAATAGAAATGGCTAAAATGTAGCATTATTTGATTTAGAATGTAAAATAGGTCACATTTCTTCTATGAATCTATTATGGAGAGGTATATTATAGGTATGTTATTGGCTTCTAGAAAGAATTGTGTTGAACAATTTCTGTTAATACAAGTCTGGGCAGCTAACTGAATGGGTTTAAAAAGAAATATATATATTCTAAATGGCAAGTTTCTCTAGATGAAAATATGAACTTTTGCCAGAATCCCTTTGAGAGAGAGAGGGAAAAAAATAAAAGCAACCCTCTTTGAAGTACTCGTCAATGTTATCTGGTCTAATCCTAACTGTAAAGTTATAAAAGCTGTAGATTTCATTCACCAGCTGTCTACCAGTCACTCATGCTGATAAAAAGGACTGGCTAAATATATTAAAATAGTAGTTGTATCCTGAATTGTTCCCTCTGACATGTGAAGCAATACATTCACTTATTATTATTAATAACATCTTGGACAGAATTTCTATGCAGGTACGTGTAGATACGATATGAAAAGTGATGCACTGTAATTCTATTTCATTCTAAGGCTTCCTTAGTAGTGAAGAGTGAGATCAAATAAGTTGTCTTAACTAATTTTACTTCTGATAAAGCTCTTATCTCTAGCTTTGGTGGGATATTCTATTATAAATAAATTCTAGGGCTTTTAACGTTATTTGATAGAGCAGATTTTACTATTCCCAGTTACGTATGAAGAAACTGAGGCTTGAGGGTGCAACTATTTCTTTCTACTTTTTCCACTAAAAAGAATACAAAAGGCAATTTCTTTTCCTTTTTGTACTGGTTTGCCTTATTCTTGTAGTGGGACTCAAAGTCCATTCCATTTCATAAACACAGGTGACCGGGTAGGAGGTGGGTAAGCCTTAGCATGACTTCTTACTTCTCTTCTTTGGAAATGATGTTCTTTAGGAGAAAGCTGAGGCAGTCATCCCTTTCTCTTAACTTCCTGGTTACAGTGCTTTCCCATCAACTCTATTCTATGCTATGAAAGCATACCTTGGGAATACAAACCTCTCCATGCCAACCATCATGATAGCATTAAGAGGCAAGTCAGCCCAAATAGCGTTTCAATAGCCCCAGAATGGTGCAATGAAAAAACACTGAGCTGGGGCTAAGAGGACACGGGAACCAGTTTCCACCAGTAAAATTCTAAGTAAATGTAAGCCTGGGGGCCCCCTTACTCATAATTACATTATTAATTGATTGCTTTAATATATGACACACTCTTGTACAATGTTTGATTTCTTATTTAATTTTTACTACAAGTCAATGAAGTATATTATTCCCATCCTACAGATAACAAAATTGGGCCCAGAAGAGAGTGAGAGCTGAGATTTGAATTGTGCTCCAGATTCTTACTTTTGACCACTATGTCCATTCCCATATCCCCTTTCTGCATAATAAGAGTTAAACAGACATACTGTTGAAGTTCCCTCTTTTTGTACAATCTATGATTAATTCAGTCTTTTTCCACTCTGAATTAAACATTTACCTCTTCATCTAATCATATTACTTCTTATTTATTCACTTTAATTCAGCCTCCAGATAAGCAATCCACACTTGATCAAGACATGAGATAACTTTTTCCTTCTCTTTTTCTCTTTCTCTCTAACCCTGCTTCTCTTTATCTATACATATATAATTACTGAGAATAAGAATCAACTGAGTACAAAGACATCTGTATACACACACACACTCAGAGTTGATTCTTATTACTCACAGTAGTTATGTTTATAAAGCCACTACAAAACTGAATTAGTTAATACTGAATCATTGCTCCTAAGGAAAATACAGGGCTACGTTCCTGTGAGCCTCTGCTTGCAACATTTTTGTCAACAGATTAATATACAACCTTGTTTCATGTGTGTTACTCTTTAAAAATACCTTATTTAACATAGATTTTTGATCCATTAACAGTAAACTCATAGCCAACAGCTTGTAACTCATGCTTAAATGAAGCTTATCCCATACACGTTTTCTCTGTGAGGCACATCACAGCCTTCTTTCTCTAAGGAACACTACACAGCACTCCAGCACTATGCCTGTGGACCATTATAAATAGTTAGGCACCAACAAAAAGCACAAATATTCAAAAATACAGCACTGAATATACCCCAAACAGGACATGTTTATAGTGTGACAGCTGAAACAAGGAGGCAGAACATCACCTTACTTAGCCTCTTCTCGGAAAGTGAGTGTCCAGCAACTCAAATTCCTCACTGCTCTTCATATGTGTATATTTGAGAATGATCAGGAAAGTGCCTAAAATATTGATTTGGGGATTACAAATAAATTTTAGTAAGTAGGAAAATCGACAAATACAGATCTACTGTATGTGTGTGTATCTCCTGATCTTTGACCTCTGCTTTTTGGCCTCTCTCTTTTTCCACTTCCCCACTGTCCTTTCTTTTATATTCTCTAGATAAAAATAAATAAATAAGTACAAAATTTAAAAAATCATTTTCTACCTTGTTTCTGCAATCCTTATTTTCTTCTGCTTTTCAGAAACTTTAGGGCTATTTTACACACACACACACACACACACACACACACACACAACCTTTGATTCCAAACCAATTCAGCACACATTTGTGTTGTGAACAATGTTGTGGCTGATTATAAAGCATAATTATTTTATATAACACGATGTCTGCCTGACAAATGGTCTTTAAAATGCACATAGTATCTCAACAGATAATCAAAGACAAGTCCAAGAATTCTTTCTTTTTCTTTTCTTTCCCTGACCTTTGGGTCACCTCATACTATACAGGGGCAAAAATACTTATATTCTTGATATTTTAAAAACTTCAAACTATTTGCATTTAATTTAGCAATCTGTTCTTCATTGGAAACTAGTTGAATTTACAAAAGCAATTACACCAGTTTCCTGACTTTGAAGGATATATATAGTTGTGTTAATTAAGCAGAAGATGAGAATGTGGACTGCTGGTGATTTTCCAGCCAAAAAAACAATTGTCATCATCTGTGCAGCATTAATTGCTACATAGGGTAGGGGATTAATATTTTTTAACATTTTAAGTGGTTTTGCATAAATGTTAGCAATAAGCAAGCCATTTCATGTCTTATTGGTTTGCATTTTTAATAATACTGGAATGTTAGCCTTCCCATAAAGGGAAGATTGCAACAAAACTGAAATAGTGTTAAAACCCTGCTAGTTATATGCAAACTGACCCTGTGTACCCCCTTTGGGGAACACTCAAAGACAATGGTACTGTGGAAAACATAAAAAGAGGAGGAGGTAATTTGTTTTTAATTTTCCTTACATTTGTGAATTTAGCATCATGAGAGGCCAACAGCACTGGCCAAGGACTCAGAAATAGACACCATGAGCACTTCCTATATCTTTTTTTATTATGTTAGATTTGGCCTTCTTTTAAGAACTGATCATTATGTTGGTAAAATTGAACTGAAATATAAATCGATATTCTTAATTGTACAAAGAGAAAACTCAACTAGATTCTTCACTACTATTTAAAATGGAAAAAGAATCTGAAAGGTAATGATCATGATTCATTCGTTCAACGAAGATTACTGAGCTTCTGGGGTGTGCCAGGCCCTGTTCTAGAAGTGGGAATACACTGCAAACATGACAAATGAGGTTCCTTCTGTCTCGAAGATTACATTCCCTGGGCATAGAGGTAGTTGTGGCAGGACCGACCGTAAAAAAGTAAGTACAATATTTTCAGATAATGCTAGGAAGAAAACAAAGCTAGGTGGCATTTTAGAGAAGGCTTAAATAGCAAGGTCCAGAAAGGCCTGTCTGAGAAGGTGGCATTTATGCTGCTAGCTGAATGAGGAGAAGGAACAATCTATTAAAGATATGGGGGAGGAAATTCCATGCAGTGGTAACAGCAGATGCCAGGGCCTCTTTGGGCTTCGACTGTGAAGAAAATGAAGACCAGATTGAGTCGGGCAGAGCAGAAAACCAGGTAAGAGGAGGCTGGAAAGGCCACAGCCAGATAGTGGAGGGCCCTGAATGCCTTGGAGAGGACAGTGGAAGTGCAATAGGAAGCCATACGAAAATGTAAGCAGGGAAGGGAATAATTTTATATTCATTCAGAAAATAAAATCTGATTGCAAGGAGAATGAACAGGAGGAACGTATGGTGAGAGAAATGGAGAAATGCGTTGGTAAAATCTTATTCACTATTTTAAGCCCAGCTTAAACAGAAATCAAGACATTTGTTCCTTCCCCTATGCTCCCAGAGTTTTTTTTTTTTAAGTTGCACTTCCATTATGGGTGAACACAGGTTTATCACTACTGTGCAGAACTGAGGAAAGACTAGACTCAACAGCCTTGTTTCTAGCACAGATCCCAGAGCACAGCTGACACTCAGGCACACTTGCTGAACTGAAGTGAATCAAATGAAGACAATGACACGCTTCAGTCTGAATGTATGAAAAACGCAGGTTCTCAATACTAAAACAACAGATAAGAAACCGATGTTTGAAGATAAAGTGTAATCTCTCCAAATGTAAATGAAATTTCGTAATACTATTGAAGGCCATCTAATTATTGTCTTAAATGCCAAATGAAATCTTGACATGTTAAGGAAAAATCCCAGATGCTCTAATTTGTATTCCTGTTAAGTACTGGTCCGAAATAAACTATTTCTTGATTTATATTTAGATTACATGGGTACCTTACCTGAACTACACATCAATAAAGGTTAAGGCTCACTCATCAACTTTCATTTTTTTTTTAAGTTTTAGTTTTTTTCCATCACAAGAGGAAATTTTGTTCATCAAATCTAGAGAAGTCATTTTGTGCAGAGCTTAGTTTGAGCATCATGTATTTTAGGGACCCTCATCAATTAATAGATATTACTTTCCACTTTCTGGACCTGGATTTACAAACTCACTTTTTACCTCTGAAATGAAAAATTCAAAAGTCCAAGTGTTAGAAATCATTCAGGAGGTTTTTCAACAAAGATCTTTTTATTTTTATTTTTTCTGAAAGTAATTTTAAATAAAAGTCAGACTGCTCTGATGTCTCACTGATGGAATTTCTTTTGCTTCTAAAGCCCAGGCAGCTGAAACCTGCCTTCTTGGTTGGAAGATACACAATCAGAGGTTCAGGCATGACCAAGTTCTATGCCATGACCTGATGTCTGTTTCCAAGAGGTGAGGTGGACCGACCCCCTCTTTGAAAACCTAATTAAATTGATAGTGATGACACCTAATTATAACTGTTTTCCCATCTTTGGACACTGAGAAGCATGCTTCCTCCATTTTCTAACAGAAATACTACCAAGTATATTGCATGCATAATCTCTCCAGGTTGAAATTTCAAATACATGCATTTTGTAAACTATTGCTTGTTTACACTCCTTCCTTTGGCTTAATTTGTAATGAATTAGTCAGGTTCTTGAAGGACTATACCGTAGAAACCCCATCGTGAGTTTATCTACCTCATCACTTCCTAGTGAAAAAAAATATACATCATATGAAAAAAGGCCAAGCACTCCCTCCCCAAAACACCCTTCTATTTAGAGTTTGTCCAGCCAAGGTCTTTTGGCACAAGAGAGGAAATACAGAATATAAAACATGACATCTGATCTCATGAAGGGCAGTTTGGTTTATGAATTATCTTCTTTCAATGTGCTTGCTTATAAGTTAACTTACAAAAACTCAGCATTATACTATTAACTTGAAATCATAAATGACTCACAGAAACTTCAGTATATCTTCTCTGTTGAAATATCTTGGGCATCAACAATGTAATTTCTATCCTGAAGCTGCTCATTGACTATAGTTGGACTATGTTATTTTAATATCCAGCTATTACCAAGGTTATAAGGAGGGAGGTGGAGCTTTTTAACGTTAATTAGTGCTACACATATGAAAATGAACAACAGACTTAACAAATAGGTCACTTTTTCTTTTTGCCTCTGAGGAAAGATGAGCTGATACAGAGTTTCTGGGAGATTCTAATGCTGATGCTGTGAAGTTCCCCTATTTGTCAGTACAAAATCTAAGAGGAATCAAAATAAGAAACATTCCCATTTTGTATTTAGGGAATACACAGCACTAGAAGCAGAATCAGACTAAGTGGAATATTTAAAGAATAATTAATTCTGTATTTAAGGAATATAAAGTATTCTCAACTTCATGATACTGTTATACGCTAATTAACACAGTCCTTGTGACCCATGACAACTCCAGAAATTTTGTGCAGAAGGGCTTTTGAAGCTACATTTAAATAGCAAGCACTGTGCCTTTTAGTAGGCTAATTTAGAGTTGGCTGGTAAGTGGAGGTGGGTGGGTATATTAATCAGGGTTCTTCAGGGAAGCAGATTCAATGGGAACTATATATGTATATCTGTATACACGTACACATATATATGTATGCATCCATATATATGTATATATACTTGTGTGTATGTTTGTGAGTGTGTGTTTGTGTGTGTGTGGAGAGATTTATTACAAGGAGTTGGCATACACGATTAGAGAGGCTGAGAAATCCCACAATCTACAGTTGGCAGGCTAGAGACCCAGAACTGATGACATAGTTTGAGCCCAAATTCAAAGGCCTGTGAAGCAGGAGACTGACAGTTTAAGTATAGTCTGAGTCTAAGTCTGAAGGCAAGAGAGGGCCAATGTCCCAGCTTGAAGATAGCCAGGCAGATAGTAGATTCTCCCTTCATCAGTCCTTTTGTTCCAGTCAAACCTTCAGCAGAATGGATAACACCTACATCTTGGGGAGGACAATCTGCTTTACTCAGGTGCTGATTCATATGTTGATTTCAGCTGGAAACACCTTCACATATACTGAAGAATAATGTTTAACCTAGTATCTGGGCACCCTGGGGCCCAGTCAAGTTGACACATCAAATTACCCAGCACGGTGATATCTGATGTAAATAATGCCTTGTAGGTGTTCTCATGACTGTGACAAGTGAAATCATTTAATCTCTCTAAACCATAGCCTTCTCATCTGTAAAATGGAGATAATACAGCAAACTCTGTCATTACCCCATTATAAGTGGGATCCAAAAAACCACCATGGAAATCTCAGGGCTATATTATTACAAAGTTTATGAAATGACTACTGAGCCAAAACAGTTAACTGGGAATTCCTGGGTCTGAGAACCAACTGTCAATCATATAATACATGAATCTGTAGTATGAAATTTTACTATAAAAGTATTTGCTTCATAAGGTTGTTGGGAAGACTAGATGGGCTGATGCACGTAAAGCACTTAAAAGAATTGCCTGGCACAGAAACAAACTTATTAACACAAATTACTCTTTCTCTTTTTTTGTTTTGTTTGTTTGTTGGGGGGTGGCTAATTAGGCTTATTAATTTATTTTTAATGGCGGTCCTGGGGATTGAACCCAGGACCTTATTCATGCTAAGCACACGCTCTACCACTGAGCTGTACTCTCCCCACTCTTTCCCTTTAACTCCTTCCCTCCTCCTCCTCCTCAGTCTTCTCTTCTGATTGTTATTCTTTCATAATAACAACAATAAACATCTAGCATTCCTGATCATTCAATCATTCTAGAAACACTTTTTCATTTTGTTTTTCATAACACCACGTTCTGATCAATCTTCTTTTACTGGTCTGACATTTCCTTCTCTGTCTTTTTAGAGGACTTCTATCCTTGACACTGTTCTTCAGTTGATAATAAATCCATTCTATTCTTGGTCACTTTTAATCTTACTCTGGACACTCTCCCTAGGTGAGCTATCAATGCTCCTGGTTTCAAGTACCCTCTGAGATTCTCAGCCAGTGTTCCTAGCCAAGACACAGTCCTTCAACAAATCTAAAAGTGAACTAATTATTGCGCACTCAAACCTTAATTCTTCAATATACACCTGTGCTTCTTTGCCAGTTATCTACCAAGGCCTATTTGTTTTATCTCAGTCTGTGCCTTCCTCACTATCATTGTTTTGGTTGCCCAAATTCAGACACCTACCTTCTCTTTACTAAAAATGAGAGCAACCCAGGTAAAATGAAAACTTAAACATAGTATTCTTCTGCTTGACACACTTCAATGACAGCGCCAGAGTACCCCCACCTGACCTGTGGGGCCCCCCTTGAATCTGGGTGCTTCCCACCTCTCTAGTCTCTTTTCCAAGCACTTCCTGCCAAGAATTTCATGATTTGTCAGCTTTGAATAGCTATCACTGTGCTCATCTACCAAGCGTTTGCTTCTCCTGCTCCCTCTGCTCTCAAAGTCTCCCTTTTCCAACATGACCTTGGTCTGAGTAACTCCTATCAAATCTTAGGATAGCTCAGAAATCATCCTTCAGAAAGATTTTTCTTGAAACCTCCAGGTGGTAAAGGTGCTCTTCTTTTGTGCAAAGAAACACTTACCCCATTGGTATTGCTCCTGGTTCCCACACTATCTTAGCTTGGGCTGTTATGACAAAATACCGTAAACTAGCTAGGTGGCTATCAACAACAGGAATTGATTCCTCACAGTTCTGGAAGCTGAAAAGTCTAAGATCAAGGTGTTGCCAATTTGATGCCTAGTGAAAGCCCTTTTCCTAGTTGCAGATCATCAACTTCTTATTTTAAACTCACAAGGCAGAGAGCAGAGAAAGTAACAGCAAGCTCCCATATCTCTTCTTGAGGCATAAATTCCATTCATGAGGGTTCCACCCTCATGATCTATTTACCTCCCTAGGTCCCACATCCTTAAAACCATTACAATGGGGATTAGGAATTCAACACAAGAATTTTAGGAGGACACAATCATTCAGTCCATAACATCTATTTAACTAGGAGCAGCTTGACTGGAGGAAAACCTCATTCTTATTCTCAGTAAATTCTCAGCCCCTGGTATCGTATACTGGTACAGTACATGGTGCATATGAGACGTTTAATAAAAATGTTTTAGCTGGGTTAGTTAAATTAAGCCAAAATGAATCCTAAAGTGACAAACAGTCCTCGATTTATAAGATATAGTAAGATTAGGAAAAAGATCTTTCCAAGATTTTAGAAATTGACTTAATACATTGTTTATCAATATTCTCAGAAACTTAAAAGACAGATCAACAAAAAAACACAAAAAACAGAACTTAAGCTATTTATGTTAAATAAACATATGTTTTTGCAAGTATATTAGACAAATTATATACTGCAGTGATTTCCAAATAATGTCCTATAATTACTGTAAAATTGTTATCTTGTGCACGCTCAAAAGATAAATTTCTGCTTAATCTCCCAAGAACATCTCTAACAAGTGAGTTCATCACTCAGACTTAAGGCTTAAAGGCTATAAAATGTGGTATTCAATTCATTTTTATTCAGTTCAATTCAGTGCATTTCAAGAAATATTTATGAAATGTCTGTTCTCTGTAAGAGCTGAGTTAGATCTTTTTTTGACATCATGATGATTAAAATATAGCCTCTGCCCTTGAGGGATGTACATTATTGTAGGGATGTTTAGACAAGTGTACACATATCTATAGTGTAAAGCACAATAAGCTGAAAGCCACAGAAGTGCTTTAAATAACGTGTCGTAGAGAATCAGAAGGAGCAGACTGAATTAGTAGGATTAGAAAGGAGCTAGAATGAATTCCTAAGAGCAAGACATATCAAAGAAGATTTAGTTTATTATTTTGAGTTTCATTTTAAGTTACTTTATATGGAAGCCATAGACAAAACACATCTTAATTCTACATGGTAATAACAAACAGACCCAGATTATAACTCTGTTTACATACTTAATAGGTTGGGTCATTTGAGAAAGAAACTAAGTTTCAGTTTCCTAATTTTTAAAGTGATGAAAATATTATTTGCCTTATACCATCATTGTGATGACTTCAAATGAATATGCTTTGCACTCAGGAGACATGAGGATTAGATGACAGGTGTTTCAATGACTGGTTGAACAACTGTACCTCATATTATTTATTAATGTATTGGCTTCACTATAAAATACTCAGCACTTCGCCACATTTGGCCTTCTTTTGTTCTACACTTTTATTGTCATTTGGATAAAGACACAGAAATCCTGCTTAGGAAGTCTGCAGACAACAAAGGTGATTACTACCAAATTTATTCCCAGAATTTCAGAACTGGAAAGGATCTTATAAACCATCTTGTTCAGCATCCTCATTTTAGAAGAAAACTAAGTTTATTAAGCTAAGAAAACTGAGTTTATTTATAAGTGGTCATTTCATTTACTATAAATTTTCTATGAGCCAACAGCAAACTTTTACATTATAGTTGACAAAATATTTTGTATTAATTATAAGATGTAATTCTCTATTCAGCAATAGCTACACTATCACAAAAGAACAGAGTACTTCATTTTTAGAAAGCTCTGACAAGTCCAAGACACCCATCTGAGCCCATCATGATGGAAGAGGGAGGGCCTGGAAAATGGTCACTGACCCTATTGAAGGCATTGAAATTGTTCAGTGTGAAGAAAAAAATTCATGTAGACAGAACATCTATTCTTACCTATCTTAATGAAAATTATGTGGCAAATCTTCTACATTGCTTAGGACTTGGACCTATGGGAAGACATTACAAAAGGAAGAATTTTTGTTTGAAATCAGGGTAAATCTTCTTAACATTAGAACAGTCCAGAAATATCTGTCCTGTAAAATAATTGAACTATTGATCTTGAATTAATACTATAATTACAGGGTAACCATAGATAAGTATATAAATATTTCTAAACATTTTCTTTATGTTTAAAGTGAGGAAAATGAAGTAACTCAGTGCTGTCTGGGGGCTCACAAGTAATTTTTGTCAGGTGTTTTATCGAAAAAAATGTATACATATATATCTTAACCTTGTAATATTTTTTGCAGAGAAGGAGTTTTGTTTTTTAAAAGGAAAGAAAAATCTAGGTTTTTCTACAAGTGCTTCTTCATTTTACACTGTCAGATTGGTATGGCTATTTGTCAGAGAATCTTTTGAGACATTATATCTTATATCAGAACTGTCTTGGAGAATAATTGTTTGCTTTGGGGTCTTATGGCAGTAATTCTAAAATCTCTGGAGGCAAGGTTATTTACAGAATAAGGTGAGAAAATTTGGGACATTGCTAAAAACAAAGACAGTATCTTCAGGTAACTTTTGGTAAGCACATCTAGTATTAGTTATAAAATGTATAGTCAATATCAGGAGCAGCCATTATGCTTATTGAGAATTAATTGCAATGAGAAAGAAGAAACAGAGGGAATATTTTTAACAATAATGCTCTGAAGACACTGCACTTTGAACTTCATATATACCTTGAAATCTGAATAAAATCTTTAATAGAACACCTAGAACAAAACCAAGCATTCCTCTAGTATTCAGTAAATGTTTGTTGAATGAAATTGCCAATCGATCAATCATACCAAGAGTCAGTAAATAGATCAATGTTAGAACAATCATACACATACGCTCTAGTTACTTGTGAACGGTGAATATAGGTCTGAAAATTTTGTTTGGTGGTCAGAAATGCATATTTTTATTATCAGCAAAAAAATGCACATTTTATCATCAATAAAAAGCTGGAAGACAAATGAAGTTTATTACCATTCAGAGAAACCAGTATTATTAATAAGTATTTGCCAGGCAATGTTGATCTCAGTTTGACTTAGGAAGTCTGACGGAAATAGAAGATATGTTCAAGTTGGTTCACAGATAATTAGACAGATGCCAATAATCACAAACATGATTTACGATCAGGTTTAAAAACAAACAAAAAACTGTTCAGTTTTGCCATATTTCAGCCCCATGTAAGCTCCATGTAAGAACAGGCCACCTCTCAAATATGGGCACATGTTCTATTTAGTGAAAATCAAGAGACTAAAGAGCACTGTATGTATCATAAACTGATTCTTTAACTGCTGAAATTGGCCTTATAAGAATATATATTTTATCAACTAAATTCAAGGGCTATTAAATAAAAATGAATCAGAAATCTCCTTTGAATTTAGGGTTTGGCTCCACCCCACCTCAACCTGATAAAAGTCCCTGGACTTCCATTGCAGATGAACTAACCACAGCTCTCAGAGACAAAAGATATACAAAAGCACAATCTTTTAATATAAGCTTCTGCACCTACTAATGCAGGTTCAGCCACCTATTTTACAAGATACTTATTAATGAATGTAGAAGAGCAGGATAAAGTGATGAGAGTTTAATTTATTTTGGAAGTAATGGTTTGTACAGTAATTATCGAGAAGCAGCCACTTGTCAAATGGAATCAGTAACAAGTGCAGTTGGGAGAGGTTTTCTGGTAGAGAGGCACTGTGAAATGTTTTACTTTGCAATGAGAACAGACTCCCTGACAATAGTTTATTTTGCTTAAGAAAAAAACCTGTAAATCGATTATATTTGAGAAACTATATATGCTAGCATGCTTGTGATTATTAATTTAATCTACTCTGTTTCTGTTTTTTTGTAACAAAAGATATAAAACTTCTTGGTGACAGATAGATAGTGTTTAATATTTTAATTTTAGTCAGGGTTCCATTCATACTTATCCTTACAGCACTTGATGTTGGCCCAGAAACACTGACTCAGGTCTGTGGGCAGGAAACATAGAGAGTCACAGGGTCCTTGGGGCATATTCTGGGGGGCAGCACCTTGGAGAATAGGTCTAATGAAAACTTAAAGCAGATTATCAAGGAATATATAATCCCTCAGTGGCAGAGAGTGAGAGGCATTCATTCCATGGAGAGCCTGGGAATAAAGATGAGGAAGGCTAGAATCCAGAAAGGAAGATCCCTGGAATAGCTGCTGGCTATCAGGGTGCTGGGGCATTTTATACGGGTAATTATGACCTCTGATTTGACAAGGAAGGAGCAGATAAAGACATCAATGAAAATATACTCTAAATTTTTAGCTATTAAGTAAAAGACTAAACAAAAAGTGATACTTTATGTTTTCCTCAGAAAATGAAATGAAAAGAATAATTTAGGCTCAAAATTGTTTGGGGTTCCACTACCATACTACTTTGGATAATTCTTCAGATTTCACTAGGCTCTACATTTTTGGTCACATAAACTATACTGAAAAGACCAATGAGCGGTTAAGGAAATAACCAGTGGCTCAGTCAAACCATTCAGTTCTTCCATTTTAAAAATTAATACAAGTTACTTCCTTGTCACCTTGTCTATGTCACATTTGCATTTAACTTAACATAGTTTAAGAAATTCATAGTAATAGATCATAAACAGAAGATCTGATTTAACTACAGCTATCTCTGGTTGTTGATGCATCTAAGTTGAATGATTAAATATCAAGTTTAGTTAATGTAAGATATAATGCTCAGGGGCACTGGGCACTCTCTTCTCACTCTTTTTCCTGGAAAATATAATTTTTAAATCTTTTTAAAAAAATAGCATTTCTGACAAACACGGTAACAGAAACTAGATACACCCTTTCATCTGGAAAAAAAATGGGTCAAAATACATGAAACAATAATTTTCACCAAGGATGATGATCAGTGAGAGATAGGAAACAAGCAAGATAAGCCGTAAAACTACCCTAGTTTGCTGCCTTGAGAGAATTTCCAGGCCATGGCACAGGGAGGGAGAATTCAAGTGGAGGCTAGTAACTTCCTAAGTTGAGTGGAGCTGAGAGACAAGGCAGCTGGAGAGCTAAGGCAGCTGGAGTTTATAGGATAGAATAATGGAGAGGAGAGAGCTGCAAAGAGAGAGAATTCATAGAGACCTGTACACTGTCTCCCTTTGAGTTTCCAGCAGAATACTGATCAGTGCACACATATGAAGGAAACTACCTAAGGCTTTAAAGAAAACCTTAAATTTTTAGATAAACAGTACCTATAGGTTTAGGACTAGCACCTGCTCCCCCCAGTAGATTAGAATATTTCCCAATTCAGAGAAAACTGGCTTAAAAATTCAGAAGTACATATTGCTTAAAGAATCCTATATTAAGCATAAAGGCCAACACATTAAATGTAAGATGATGGAAAAATATATACCATACTAACACTAGTTAATAGAAAGCTGGAATGACTTTGTTAACGTCAGGCAAAGTAAATTTCAGAACAAGAATATCACTAGGGATAAAGAATTTAATTTCAAAATGATAAAAGAATCAAGCATACACAGAAATGCTAAATATTTATTTACCCAGTAACAGATCTTTAAAATATATAAAGCAAAAACAATACCAATAGAATTTCAAGGAGAAATAGAAAAATTCATAATTGTAGTTGGAGGGTTAACATTTCATCCTCAATAATTAATAGAGTAAAAGTAAAGTGGAAACAAGACATAGAAAACTTTAGCGGCACTGTAACAACATGATCTAAATGACATTTATAAAATAGTCTATCCAACAATTTAGATAAAATGGATGAATTATCTGAAAGAAATAAATTACAAAACTCACTCAAGAAGAAATAAAAAGCATAAATTATTCTATATTAATTAAAGTAACTGAATTGTAGTGAAAATTTTCCTATAAAGCAAACTCCAGACCCAGATGGTTAGTGAATTCTACTAAAAGGTTAAGGAATAAATAATACCAGTTTTACACAAACTCTTCCAGAAAATTAAAAAAAATTTTTTTTAAATTCACAACTCGTTCTATGAGGCTACCACTACCCTAATACAAAAACTAGACAAACACATTACAAGGAAAGAAAATTCTAAATTAGTATTCCTTGTGAACATAAATTATGATTTATGTAATGTATAAACATAAACAAAACGAACAAAGTTTTAAAAATTAGCAAATGGAATCCAACAATTATAAAAATGGTAATATGTCATGATCAATTGGGGTTTATCCCAAGAATGCACATTAAAAAATCAATCAATGTAATTCATATTAACAAACTAAAAAAATAAGAAATCATATTTCTACGATCTATATGCTCTGTATCAATAGAAATATATAGAAAAATCATCCGACAAAATTCAACATTCACTTCTAATAAAATGTCTCACCAATCTAGGTATAGAAGGGAACTTTCTCTATTTGTTAAAAGTTACCTATGAAAAATCTACAAGTAACATTATATTTAATAGAGAAAGATTAAATGCTTTTTTCTTGAAATCAGAACAGGCAAGAATGTCCTCCAACATTTTACTTGAGTTTCTAGTCAGTGATACCAGGCAAGAAAAATAAAGTATAGGCATCCAGATTGGGAAGAAAGAAATTAAGCTGTCTTTACTTTTGCAATATAATCATCTATGTAGATAATTCATTGAAACTAAAAACAAACAAATGACTAGAACTACTGAGTTTAGTGAGATCTTAAGACATAAGATCAAAAAACAAAATTACATTTCTACAAACTAGAAAGGAACCACCGGAAATTGAAATTTTAAAAAGCAATGCCATTAACCAAAGCATCAAAAATATAAAACAGTTAGTGATAAATCTGACCAAAGGTGTTAAATAAACACTGTACTCTGAAAACTGAATTAAAGATCTAAAAATAAATTAAAGAAGATCTAAGTGGATGAAGAGATATATTGGGTTTCTGAGTTAACAGACGTAACAGTCTTTATATATTAATTATCCTCAGATTGATCTATAGATTAAATGCAATCTTATTCAAAATCTCAGGGGGGTTTTCTGTAGAAGTTAATAAGCTGATTCTAGAATTCAAATGGAAATCCAAAGGACCTACTACATCCAAAACAACTTTAGAAAAACAAAATTTTGGTATTATACTCTCTAATTTCAAGACTATATATGAAGCTACATTAACCAAAATGATAACATGTATTAGCACAGACAGAGAGATACTGATCATGGAACAGAGTAAAGTGTCCAGAAATAAATCAGTACATATATGGGCAACTGAATTTTGATGTTTCAAAAGCAATTCAGTGGGAAAGACTATGTGTTTTCCAAAAATGATGCTATAAAAATTTTACATTCATATGTCTAAAAAAAAGAATTTCAATCCATGCCCTACAAAATATACAAACATTCACTCTAAATGGATCTTATACCTAAATGTAAAATCTAAAATGACAAAAAAGACCAGACAGGAAAAATCTTGAGGCCTTAGAGTTAAACAAAAATTCCTTAGGTATGATACCAAAAGCACAGTCTAAAACAAAAATATTGATAAATCAGACTTTACTAAAATTTAATTTTTTAATTTTAAAATTTATTCATTGATATTTTTAAATACATTAAAAATTTTTAAATCTGCTTTTTGGAGATAACATTAAGAGAGACCACAGACTGGGAGGAAAGATTTGCAAATCACATACATAATAAAGGACTTGTATCTAGAGATTTCAAAATTCAGTAATATGAAGACAAACTATCTAACTTTAAAAACATGCAAAAAATTTGAAAATGTATTTCACCAAGGAAGACATATTGATGGTAAATAAACACATGTAAAGTTGCTCAACATCACAAATGACTGAAGAAATACAAATAAAAATTATAATGATGCCACTGTACACCTATTAGAATGTCTAAAATTTTAAAGCATGATCATGTCAAGGGCTGTCCAGGATATGGAACAACAAGCACTCACACTTCTGCTACCAACACTCTGAAAAACAAGTAAGCAGTTTCTTAAATAAGAGAAATATATACCTATTGCTCTATAAGATTTGGACATACCACTTCTAGTTATTGACCCAAGAGACAGGAAACCATGTGTCCATACAATGACATGCACTGAAATATTCACTGCAGCTTTTATTTCAATGACCCAGACTGGAAAAAAACAAAACATCCATCAGCAGATAGATAAAATTGTGGTATACTCAAATAATGGAAACTGTTCAGCAATAAACAAGAAAGAACTACTGATACATGCAACATGTTTGCCCATTAAAATAATTATGCTGAGTGAAAGAAGCCAGACCATTAAGAATCCACACTGCATGATTCTGTTTATGTAAAACTTTAAAAAATACAAACTATAACTGACCCTTGAACAACTTGGAGTTTAGGTGTGTAGTCAAGGATAACTTTACAGTCTGCCCTCTGTATCTGAGGTTCCCCATCCTCAGATTCAGCCAACCGTGGATTGTGTAGTACCACAGTATGCATTTTCTGAAAAAAAATCCTCATGTAAGTGGACCTCCACACTTCAAACCTGTGTTGTTCAAGGGCCAGTTGTAATCTATAATAACAAATCATATCAGTGGTTTGTTAGACAGTTTTAGGGGCAACAGAGGTGGGAAGAAGGATAGGATTGCAAAGGGTGAGAAGGAAATCTTTGAGGGTGATAGATTCGTTCCCTATCTTCATTGTAGAGATGGTTTCATGGCTATATTTACACATGTCAAAACTTATAAAATTTTACGCTTTCAATATGTATAGTTTATTGTATACCAATTATACCTAAATAAAACTTTTTAAAAATAATTAGCTGTTGGCAAATCACTGCTATATCTCCTGTAATTTAGAAAATCTTTCATTCGGCTATCTATTGCTAGTTACAGTCTACTGACCACTGTTTGTTCCTCATACTTGTCAAAATTTAACTTGCAATTACATTTGCCCTCTGTCCTCATCATGCCTGTTCTTTGTTTAGCTTTCCCCAGAAAATTGTCCACGCCAGGAAAATTGTCACAGTCTGGTCCTCCAGCTGTAACTTCGGGTAATTTAGCTGCTAATATCCTTCCCTTATTTCCTTCTTATTGAATGAAGACAGGTCATATCACCGTCTCTCACTCAAGTCTACAAGTCTATCAGATTGTATATCAGTTTCAATCCATATTAAATAAAGCATACATATATCCAGATTCAATGAAGAAAACATATAGAAAATGAAAGTTTAATAAGGCTCATTAAACATTAGGGTCCTAGAAATGTCTGCCACTAGTGCATCTTAACTTGGTTATAAGATATTGAATATTACTTGTTTAATAATGTGGTTAAAACCAATCTCTTTAGACTTCATTTATCTACCTTCTTCTGGCAGCCCTAGTTCTGAAGCATTACCAGTAGAGAGAGAGAGTGATTTGTCTCCTGGAAAGCATTTACAGAAATTTCTGAGATTTCTATTCATTCTACCAAGAGTCAAAGAAGAAACAACCCCCTTAATGCTCATCATTTCTTGATGTTTAATTATTCCCTCCAACTTAAAAAAAAATATGTTTTTCCATTCTGTTAGAAAGCTGAGATCTTAAACAGGTGAATCATCTGATAAGTTCCCTGGTTTTAAGTTCCTAATTTTGTTTCTTTTCTTTAAATAGATTTTAAAATGTTAAATTAATTCATGTAAACATGCACCATTTAATTAGTTGATAATGCATAATTAGGTAATAGATGGACTTTACATAGCATTTTTCTAATTTCTTTATATCATGATTTTGTAAAACTGAAAGAATGGGACAAGTTAATTGTAATCCCACAAATTCATAGGATCTTAAATTCACAGTATTAAAGATTACCTAGTTCAACTGAATGTTTGCTCCCCACTTAATTTATCCAAGATCCAGTTTCTCCCTATCAATAATAATAATAACCCCCACTTGCTAAAATTTAACATGTGGCCAGTAGCATGTTAATGCTCTTCCAATATTCCTGTATTTAATCCTACAAGAATACAGTGAGGTGGCTCTTACTATCCCCATTTTGCAGACTCAGAAATGGACATCTATGGAGTTAGAGACATTTCCCATAGTTGTGCAGCTGGTAAGGGGCAGACTTGAGATTCAAGCTCAGGTCCATGTGATGACATAATCTTTTGTTCTTACCCACTATCAAGCATATGGCATGCCTATAAAATTAGAAGAGTATGAAAACTGAATGAGATAAAAGGTGAAAGTAGAGAATACAGTGTCTAAGAAACAGACTCAGAAAATGGTTGTTTTCTAATGCTATTTGAGCATCCCTCAACAGGTGATCAATTTATTCTCCATTGGAATTCTTACGGTGACAGAAAGTTGACTATTTCACATTCTGTTCCACTTCTGGATAATTCTAACTCATAGAAGATGCTTTCTTATAGTGAGCTGAAAACTGCTTCCCTATAGCTATCACCTCTTTGACCTATTTCTGCCCTCCAGTTGGAATATTGATTGCAATTTCATTAAATTTAGAGCTTAATTTAGGGAGAATTGGCATTCTTACAATATTGAGTCTTCCTATCCAAGAATAATTTGAAGCTCTGATTAATTCAAGTTTTCTTTAAAAATGTCCTGCACAGGTGATTTTGAATAGTGTATGCCTTTTGGTGGTACTGTGGCATAACGGGAAAGGAGTTACTTTCATTTCAAAATAATTCAGGTTTAAATTCTGGATCTATCTTTTATTGAATGAGGATTTGACTTCTCTGAGTCTGTTTCTTAATTGATAAAATGGAAATAAAATCATGTACCTCATATAGTTGTATGTAAAATGCTTTGCAGAGTGTCTACAAAGTAATTGATATTCATTAATGTTAGCTACTATAATTAATATTGATCACCCAGCCAATTTTCTAGCATTTTAAGAAAAGATTCGACATACTCTTTTGGAAATCTATACTAACATGTCATAGCCTTCATTACCAAAATATTCTTCTCAAAATAATGATAACAGCATTAGTATTTTGCATTGTCATAGTTTTCTTTTAAAAGATAAAAGTACACTTAGAATAAGGCTTTTGAGAGTGCAGGATCTTGAAACAGAAACATCAGGGCTTCAATAGTGACTTGTATATTTATTAGCTGTGTACCCTTGGGGAAATATTATCACTTGTGTAGGCTTAGTTCTCTTGCTTCTTAAAATTAGGGGAAAGGATAGTCCCTGCCCAGAGAGCTGCTTTGAGTATTAAATGAGACTAGCATGTTAATTCTTGTTGCTGTATTAAATGAGATAATGTACAAATAATGCATACGTGGCCACAGCTACGTATGTAATTGTTACATCAAGCCAGATTTGTAATCAGATATATAAAACAGACCTATGGAACCTGCATAATGGTGACTTGCACCCTTGATGTGGTCTGCTCATTGGGAAAGTCCGCTAATTCCCATGACTGAGGTCCTTAACAATTTGGTCACTTGCTTTATTCACCATTTCAAGACAAATGTGTTTTTTTCTACAAGTCAGAACTGGAAGAAGGCAGAGCCCACTAGAAACACATCAAGAATCTCATTTTTCCAGTAACACAAGGGTGTTATTTCCTGGCACGAGTCTAAGCAAAAATTATAAAACAGACGACATCTCAATCTCATCTTTTGTGTCCCTTCATGCTTATTCTGTTGTCTCTCCTTTCCCATTTTATATCTCCTTATGACTGTATATTCATACCTCATAGTCTGAGTACTGTACTGTTGCCACCATTGCTTTTTGAGACCAATGATTTGATAAACAAATACTCATCAGTATGTTTATAAATATTTAGGGATACTTTTATTTAGAAAGATAGGGAGAAACAAGTATATTGCTTAGTCAAGAGATTGACTCTATAATGTGAACATTTTAAATGTTGCAATAGGAAAGACAATTTTGGATGAGTAGCATTTTAATCTTATTCCTTAGGATAATTCTGCACTTAGTCCTAACTTGACCATTTCTATCTTCTGGAAATTTCCCATAGTCTATCCATGCAGAATGTAAAAGTGAAGGTGTTCCATACAAATAATAATGATTTATTTTTTAGCAAAACTGGGCCCAGATAATGATCCTTTTCCTTTCTATTCAGTGAATACCCTGTCTACTTGTAAAAGGAGTAATTCCAACTGATTATATTAATTATTAAGCATAAATCTTTGTAACGTAGGGACTAATGGTTATTTTATTTTTTATCTATGAGAGAAACCTTTTAAAAACTCATTGTAACTAAATTGATTGGTTAAATACAGTTATTCAAAGCTATTTACCAGAGCTACAATCTCCTGTTTCCAGTTGCAGGCCGTTTGTTACTTATTATATAGTTCATCTGAATATCAGAATGGACTTGCAGTCTCAGTTCTCCCTGTGTTAAAGGAAACAGTCCAAGATACAGAACACAATGAAATATGCATAGCCAAATAACCAGGATATAATTAGTAACTTTTGTGTTTTTATTTTAATAATGATTAAATGTCTAAATGGTTACTTTAAAAAATAGTTGTGTAACTCCTCTTAGATTTAATATTTACTGAAACAACTTATTGGAAGCTATAGGCAATTCAATTATTTTCTGACTGAGAAAGAATTCACAGGAAAGGATTTGTGTGTGTGTGTGTGTGTTTCTTAGTTTTATATACTTATTCTCAAGGAAATAAACAAGTAGAATAGGCTGGGTTATTATTGAAAAGAAGTGAGCAGTTCTGAGTTATTTGCTGGTTGTTCCTGTGTTATTTTATAAATTAGGAATTTAACTCATGTGAAACAAAGTGAAAAGCACCTCCTTTTTCTCAGCACAATGTAGAGGCCTCCATTCATCTACTACTGGGACTCCTCTCAGCTGGATCCCAACCCTAAACCTTAACTTGTTCTCAATTTCAATAAATAAAAGATCCAAGTCTAATCCTGTCCTTATATGCTGGTAGTGAACTATATACAAATTAGAAGGATCAAAATATATTATAAAATCTCGCTTCTATATTTCATATACTGTGCTATTACAAAAATTTTCACACTCTAGAAATTAAGAAAAAAATTAATTGGTACCATTTTGTATTTTAGTGTACTGAATGAATGTCCCTGAGTACCAACAAAAGCAAATGACTGTACTTTAGAAAGTGGTTCATAATAACTTATTATCTTTTAAAACAGAAATAAAATCACTAAAATTTCACAGTGTAACTAGCACAAAATTGATAGTACATCTACATATTTTAAACAATTTTAATAGGTGAAATTTATTACTAAACAGTTTTGTGTGGCATACAAATTTAATGGATATTTTTCTCAATAAAAGTCACATTTTACATATTGACAAAAATCTTTACAGTTCCACAAAAAGGTTGCACTTACAAATAGCTAAACTAGAAGCAGACTTTGAATTAAATACTGAGTGGAAACTCAAGCAAGGTCTTATTCAAATGCATGGTAATGCTGTGTTACTGATCCAAAAAAAAGGGGAGGAGGCAGTTAACATTTATTAGCTATCTACCAGGTTCCAGTTACTACAATAGGTAATTTATGAATACTGTTTCATTTATATTCAAATAATGTCTCAGTAATTTATTATTAACATCAATTTACAGATGAGGAGATTAAGGCTCAGAGATAAGTAATATGTCCAAATTCACAATGTGAGCAATGGGTAACTTTGAAGAAGTGGACACTATATGTGGTTTGGTCTGATTCTGATGTTGGGGCTTATTCCAAAAATTGATTCAGCAAGCAAATGATGAATTCTTACTATGGATCCAGCATTCTACTATTAGGCCATGGAGTTTATTTTTAATGATAAGAAAATTCCAGTCAAATAAGAAGGAACAGACACAAATATTATCTCCCTCCCACCCATGAAAGGCTATTACAAGAGCAGAAGAAATGACCAAAGATGTGATATTAATAACAAAATTTTGTAAACTAAAAAAGAGACTGGTGATAACTGACGTAGGCTTCGGCAATTTCCATTTAGGTAAGTTCCTAATTGTTAGGGATGTTTAGAAAACTCGAGTTCTTCATTTCTGGGAAATTTTCTCTTAGCATTTCTTTGAAAATAACATTTCTTTTTCATTTACTCTGTCCACTCTTTCTGGAACTCTACATTTGGTAGAGGCTGGAATTTAAAAAAATTAGTCTTTAATTATCTTATCTTGTTTTTACTGTTTTCCTTCTACCTTCTCATTAATTCACCAGCTTTACCTTCAGACTATTAATTGTCTTTTTTATTGTTTTTGTATGTTAACACTGTTTTATTGTCTCTAAAATGTCTTCCCTATCAATAATTTTCAAATGCTTTTGTTGATTTTTTGAATATTCTTTTTGTAAAAAATAACATGTTATTTCATAGTAAGTTCAATATTTTCTCTTATCTTTCTGAGGGTATTACTATAGATTGCTATTTCACTGATTTATACAGTTGTTTAATGCATCTATTGATTAATTAATGAGGTTGCTTCTTTCCCCACAACCTAATTCCATAGTTAGAAAGAGTATATTACGTGTCTGGCTATTTTGATTTGTTATTACTTTCATGAAATACTATTATGTTACTCTCCCTTTAAATTTCAAATTTTATTGCTGTCCCTCACTACTTCTCCCAAAAACAAAGGCAGAAATAAGTCTTTACATATTTGGAAGAAAAATCTTATTTCTTTTCCCCATTCATGAAGAAAGCTCTTGCTTTAGATAATCCAGCAAGTGGGAAGAAATCTACAAGAGATGAGGGCACAAATACCCCAAGGAAGGCAATTCATTGCCCCAGTCATAACCACCATGTACTAAGTACTTGCTATATGTGGGGCTGAATGTTTTGCTTTTATTATCTAATTTAATCCTGATTATAAATCAACAGTGCAGGCATTATTATCATTTAGAGATGAGGAAACTCAGGCATGGCTAGGCTTAATAAAATATGCAATATTACCTAGGAAATAAATAAATGGCAGAGCAGGGATTCACTGTTATCACATAATCAGTTAAGAGGCAACACTCTTATATAACAATATGACACTATAATACTGCCTCTTCCTCTCACCAGAGATCAAAAGGAAGCAAGGTTGAAGCTCTGGTAGGCTTATCTTACTACTGCTCCTTAAAAACACTCATGCCCTGAAAGGTAGGATTGAGAAAGAGAATAAAGAAGATGAAATGTTTTCTTTTTCAAATGGAACTGGGGTAATAATCAGAGGGACAATATAAGAGCTCATTAGCTCTTAATGAGAAACTCTGATTTATTGGTAATGAAGGTTGGCCTCAGTATGCCCAATGTCGTCTAATGTGCAAATGATACTGAAATGGCAATGAAGCCTGGTCAAAAATTCAGTTTAAACAGACACATAGATCTGCATACAAAATAAAATTGAATAGTTTAAGTGATGATTCAAAACTAGTAAATAAATGAAGACTACTTTAGAATGATTTGATGCACACTCTTTAGGGAGGGTACAACCAAAATGAACCAGTACATAGAAATTAGCTTTTATTTTATTTTTTGTCTATGCCAGGGTAATTGAGATTTTTTAAAATGTTATACTTATGGAATAGAAAATATCACTAAAATGAAGGCCAAATATGCAGCACAATCAGAAAAACAAGAGAAAAAAGAACAGAAAAATTATTCCCCATTAAGTGTTTAGTTTATAGAAACAAGACTGTGTTAATAAGAAAATTAAAGTTAACAATTAATTATAAAACTTAATATTACCATTAGCTCATTTTGAGAAGAGAAAAAAGTTAACTAAAAATCCAAAAATTGTAACTCTAAAAGAGAGTTTATTATAAGTTTAGAACTCTTTCTAATAGCGTCAGGGTTTTGTCTTCACCTACATTTTAGTAGCACAGAATAAGTTGATATTAATATTATTGATAAATTATAGTAAGCATTTAAAGAAATCAGAAAATAGAATTAGACAATTTTAAAACTGGAAAAAGAAAAATGATTCCCATTTTTCCACATTTTCTGCAAAAGAATAATGAAAATTTTGCTCTCAGTCAAACTGGTGTTTCATACATAATTCTGCCACTTTCTAGCTACATGTTTCAGGTAAGTTTCTGATGCTCTCTAAGCCTCTATTTCTTAATCTATAAAATAGGATATAACACATTATTCATAGAGTTGTTGGAAGAATTAAATCAGATAATACATAAAAAGTGTTTAATATTTGGAACTTAACACTAAATAAATATTATTTATTACTAATATTATGGGAATTCACATTTTAGTATTTCCAGTTTTAATTATCTATCTGTACAGTCTATAAAAGGCCTAAATCTAAGTTTGCCAAAATACATATACATCTTTTAAGCTTCTTTTTACATACGCAGAAATAGGTAGACAGGTAGACAGAGATAGATCTCATTTTACTACACATGGCCCACACATAATTATTCATTTATGTATAATAATAGTGATTTCCTGGTAATTCAGAGATATTTAAAATAACCGGTGTCTTGAGATCTGGTTTGTTTTAAAGCTGTTTTCTTGTAGGATACTGGGAATAGCTATCTTTAGAGTTGTAAAGGACAATGCTAAGAAGATACGTTTTAGAAATTAAACAGAGAGCTGAACCCTCAACTAGGTCATCTGGTACTTAAATAGCTACTACTGAATATCTCTAAGTCTCAGTTTTCTCATTTGAAAGTCAAAAGCAGAATATCAGTTTTGCAAAGTATTTTCAGATTAATAAGATAGAGTGTGACAGATGCCTAGAATGGTTTTGAATACATAGGAGGCCCACAGAAATCAACAGCTGTGCCCTATATAGCACCTGGCAGTGTGGTCAGCACTCTGGAGCAACATCTTGTCACTTACAAGTAAGACAGCACAAATTCTGAAGCTGAACTGCTTAGGTTCAAATATGCCTCTGATACTTACCAGCTGTGTGACTTTGAGCTACTTAACATCCCATGCCTCAGTATCCTCATCCATAAAAAAGAGGAGAATAATAGTATTTACTTAACAAAATTATGCAGAGGGTTCAATGAGTTAGTATTAGAATAGTGCCTGGTATATTATAAACACTGGGAAGTGTTAGTTGTATACAGTTTCTTTTAACTCTAATACATAGCCCTTTTTTGATGTTTAAAGTAACCAATTATATTAAAGTGTTCTTCATTTTTTAACTCTAGGTACCTCCTCTATATTATTTAAGGCAGTGGTCCTCAAAGTTTTGGAATTAGAATCCCTTTAGACTCTTAAGAATTATTGAGGACCCCAAAAAGTTTTTTTTTATTGTGGATTATATTTATTGAGATTTACTATATTAGAAATTAAAACATAATTTTAAACTCCATTATTTGTTTACTGGAAAAAGACATAATGAACCCAATACATGTTAACATAAGCAACATATTTTTGTGAAGCACATTCATTTCCAAAACAAAAAAAAAGTGAGAAGAGTGACAATGTTTACATTTTTGCAAATCTCTTCAATGTCTGACTTAATAGAAAACAGTTGGAATCTCAAATCTGTATCTTCATCTAATCTATTGAAAATGTGTCATTTTGGTTGAAGTATATGAGTAAAATCTGGCCACACATAAATATATCATTGGAAAATGAAGGAGCATTTTTAATAGCCTTTCCAGATCATTCTGAATGTTCTTTTTGATACTTCACCAAAATTAACAAAAGGCAGTTTCTTAAAGGTTAGTTGCAGTGTGGAACTTAAAAACATAACTTACGCTCTGCTACGTTAAAATACATTGATCTTTCTTGTACTTTGAATGGATATTTTAGGGATGCAAGATTTTATAAAATCCTGCATTAGTCATTTGAAAAATATTGGTTCAATGACTAACGTGAATTTTACAATGATACATTTCATGTTGTAGAATCAGAAAACTGCATTAATTATCACCAATCAATCTCATCAAGAAAGTCTTGATAAGCAGTCAAGCTTATAGTGAAGGATACAAGTATCCCAAAATTCTAATTTTCACTTGAAATCTCTAACTTCACCACTGACAACAAATACTGTCAGTTGTTTTCCTTGATATGAGAGGCTCACTTCATTAATTTTTGAGAAAATATTCACTGAATACCCAAATCTGGATAACCATAGTCTGTCAATATTTGAAGTAAAAATTACATTCCATGAAAAAGGGGCTAGTTCAGCTTGTAGCTCAATTTCAAGAGTACATTTCTTAGATAATTATCACACTCATTATTCAGGAGAAACACTTTATGCATACTTCCCATTTTATTAAACAGAATATTAAAAATATGTGTACACAGGGTTGATAGTCAATAAAAGTAATAATTTTTCATGCTTCACCAAAGACATCTGCAAGTGAAACTGACTTGTTTTCTTACTGTGAGTAGGTGGCACAGAAGTGCAGAGTTGACAGCCTTGATTTGTGCTCAGGTGCCAGTAGTTAAATCTACCAGTGTTGCTGTTGTTTGTAATAATAACAACTTTATTGAGATATTATTCACATACCATAAAACTGACATTTATAAAGTGTGCAGGTCAGTGATTTTTCATATATTCACAATGCTATGCCATCATCACTACTATCAAATTCTGGAAATTTGTCACTCATAAGAAGCCCCAATACTCAATGACAAACTATTTCTATTCCCCTTCCTCTCCAGCTCCTAGAAATTACCATATCTTCTTTCTCTCCATTTAGATTTGTCTATTATGGACATTTTATATAAATGGAATCATACAATGTTATTTTTGTCTTTCTGGCTTCTTTCACTTAACATAATATTTTCTGGATTCATCCACGCTGTAGCATGTATTATTGCCAAATAATATTTTTTGTCAAATAATTTTACTGCCAAATAATATTCCATTGTATGGATATATGACATTTTGTTTATCCTTTCATCAATTGATAGACATTTGTGTTGTTTCTACTTTTTGGCTACTATGAATAATTCTGCCACAAACTTTGATGTACAAGTTTTTGTGTGGACATGTTTGCATTCCCCTAGGAGTAGAATTGTTGAGGCATATGGTAACTCTATGTTTAATCACTTGAACAACTGTCAGACTGTTTTTCAAAGTGGCTGAAACATTTTACATTTCCATCAGCAATGCATGAGGTGCCCAATTTCTCCAGATTTTGTCTTAAATGTAATACATAAAGAACCAGGATGATAGTGATAGATTTGATACCTTAAACGTTTAAACTAGAGTATTTAAGAAATATCACAAACAAAATCAATTAAAAGAGAATAACAGTAAAATATCTTAATAACTTTCACAGGCTCCCAAGATGAGATTATTGAAAAATTTTGTATGATGAGAACAAGTATGAAAATCTACATATCTGAGCATCATCAAGAGGGGCAGTCCTAAGGGGAATGCCCACAAGAGAACAATATATAAACAATATAACATAAAAGAATCTGACCAAAAAAAAAGAGTTTAGGCAAGATGAGGAAGAGGGTTGGGAGCATGGGCCTGAGGAGATTCCATAAATCAACAATGTATAAAAAATATGAAAGCCTTTAAAGGGATACCACAACCTAAGAAGACGGAAGCCACTGCAAAAATTAACAGTCATCGTGATGAGGACTCCACCACCTCCTGGAGACTGTCATATTTGTGAGAGTAAAGATAAGATGGAATTTTAAATATATATATAGTTTTTGTACTTTGTAAGTAGTGCCATTATCCCTTGGACCAGTTGGGATGGTCCTTAACCCAGGCTGTACTGGTTCTGCTATGGGCTACTCCAAAAGTCTCATGGACTATATTTAGTATCTCTAAGGATTCTCTGGGTTGTCTTTGTTGCACAGACATGACTGCTAGGATCAGGCGTTCTTGACTGAGAAGAATAGTTACTCACCATTCTACCCGTGCCTTCTTGGTTTCTGGAACCCTCAGCTTTCTTACCAAGGAGCCCTAGACTTCTCAGCAATCCATCTTATGTAGAAATATGGACTGCTTTAGTCATTTATCCTTGGCTGTTGAATGGTTAAAATGTGTCTAGGGGAACATTTCATAGCCAAGACAAAGAAATTTCTCACCATGAAATTGCTCTTTGAGATAGACAAGTAGCATCTATTAAAATATATAGAGATAGATGCACTATTTCTTCATGTTGATGTATTTTGGATAATTATTTCTCAAATTTGGTGTTGGAGTGGTGAAATTTTGAAAGACACCTACCATCTATTATTTTAAGAACTTTTCCCTCTCTTCCTCTTAATTCTGCCCTCTCCCAATCTACTTCTATCAATCCTTATTAAATAAGAAGTGGTAACTTATTGATATGGGCTCAAGTGACAACCTCACTAATATTTCTTAAATTTAGTAAGGAGCTTGGCACTGGGGAGTAAGAAAAGGCAGATCCTATACATATCTATACTTATCTGTGACTGTATTATTTCTGATATGCCAGAAATCTGAGATTCAGGAACATCTTCCCCCAAACATCCAAAAACCACAACAAACACTCACCACTGTTCTTGTAGGTGTGTGTGTGTGTGTGTGTGTGTGTGTGTGTGTGTAAGAGAGAGAGAAAAAAAATTGGGGATGCCACTTTCGTAAGGTTGCTGAATCTTGCTCTAGATCCAACTGCCAAATAATGCATATAAATTACAGAGGGACAAAGATTTTCCATGTGCCAGCTACAAAAGAACTCAGAGAAAAATTCTGCATTTTTGTCCAAATATATAGCCTGAATTACAAAGAGCCAAGGGGCTAGAGGACTCAATAATAATCAGTATGACTCCTTCTGCAAGAATTCAGTGTTCCATGGAAGTTGCATGCCAATGAGTTCCATAATCTACAACAAAAGGAAGACCAGGTATCAGTTAAAGACAACTGATCCCTTGGGGAAAACTACATGTTTCTGTGAAGAAAAACCACCCCTGTAAAATCTGTGAGAGGGTTTTTGGGTTTTTTTTGGGGGGGGGATCGAATGGATAAGTAATTATTCATAAATGAGAAATAATTGATTTGACTAATTTAGATATTTCAAAAGTTTCTCCACTTAAAAATACATATTTAAAATTCAGTGACAAGTATGTGCTTGAAACCTGTGGGCTATATAAATAAAAGTTTATGAGGGGGAGAGAGTGGAGGGTAATGGGAGGGAAGGAAGGAGGGAGGACGGGAGAAAGGAAGGAAGCAAGGAAGTGTCTTGCTCAATGCTCTTATTCTAGAAAATGGAATCACTATAGAATTGAAAGAACGTTTTTATCATGGATAAATTACTAGTTTAGAAATTAGGCACAAAGATTATGGATAAATGACAATTTTTATAGATAAAGTACTTTCAACTAAGAATATGTGCTAAGACTAGATCTATGTGACTTTTAAAATACATGATCTAAGTGACATAGTACATGATTGTATCTCTAAGTCTGCATTTAACTCTAAGCTTTTCTGAGTAGTAAAATACCAAGCCAGTGAAGAAATATTAGAAGAGCTTCAGAATTTGAATAAACTCTTTTCCTTGGATTGTAAACTCTGTGAAGACAAGAATGCCATATTTTATTACTGATTACCTGAAGTAGTCAATAAACGAAGGACAAAAAGATGTCTGAATAGATGGATAAACAGATCAGGAAGCTGAAACAAAACAAGCAGATGACTTGGGATGTGGACCAGTGTGCCTAGGAAAACATTAATTCAAAAATACTTCCAGGAAAATTGGTCTTGACCTCTCAGCTAGCCCCAGGAAAAGAGTTTTGAAGTCATTGTAAGCTTTTTGCCAAAAATAGCCCAGACTTTCTTACTATGGAAAAATGTTAGACTTTATGAAAAAAATAATGGAAATTAAATACAAAATGTTAAGCTAATCTTAATAGAACTAGATAGATACAAAAAAAAAGATTTGCACCCTAAAAATATTACAGCATGAAGATAATAATGGTATATCCATCCCAAGAATATTGTATGCAATATTCATTGAAAAAGGAAAATGTGCTAAAATATATGTTTCTTTTTAAAGTTAAGAAATTTAAAAAGAAATGTGGGAAGGGGCTGAACATTACCTAATACATTTTATTCAAGAAGATAAGTATATTAGAATTAGTTACTAGTAATTACCTCCCCCAACCAAGAAAAAAAAACAATTAGTTACTAGAAATGGGATTCATTAGGTCAGTGAACCTAGGAATTGCTTAAAGATTTTTAAGACAATGTGGAGAACAGACATGGTCAGAAGGGGACCAAATAATGTGTACATTCCTGGAATGGCAAAAGTGAAAGCAAATAAGAATGGTTGGAGTTTATTAAAATGGATTAGTAGAGTACTTTGCAATTGAGAGGTCAGCTGTGAGGGCCCCACTCCTGGTACACTAGCTATGTACCTCTGTTCATATATTAATGATATAATAATGAGGAAAAAACTGATGCAAATTAGGAAAATAGTAGTCAAAAGTGGGGTAAGATACGTTCAAATGAAAACGAGATCTTCCTTGAAGGAAATCTTGGAAGAAATTAAAATGATAGATTTATGGAATAAGCAAAGAATGAAATCACACAGTAAAGGTACTGGATTATAGAAAAAAGAGACTGCACTGAGTCTGTGTAATCTTATACTTCTCAGGTACTGCAAGCCTATGATATACCCATTACTAACTGGGATGTTTCCATGTCTATAATGAATTAAATGCACTGTGCCATCACATTGCTTCACCTGTCATATTTGATATAATTTCTGAATAGAAGCAAACCCAAGAGGAAACAAGCTATTTCAGTCAACAGTTACCACATTCCAAGAAGCTTAACGAAATGAGATAAGTTGGGGTGTGACAGAATCAACTGAAAAAAAAGGCTTCTGACATCCAGAAAAATAAATGCTAAAATGTTTGCTATACATATTTGAAAAAAGAGAATAGATTATTTATCAATTAGTGGAATCTCAGACCCAGAACTTAGATTTTTTAACAGTAAGTTCAGGACAAATAAAAGAAAAGTAATACCTTAGAACATCAAGTGCTAAGTATAAGAAACCTATTATGGCTAAAAATACAGTTGCAAAGAGTTTTAGTTAAATTCATAGCTAATAAGTCAATAATGCACTGAGACAGAAATTTAAGCTATATTAAAAAAGCACATTTAGTGTTTGAAGAATACATCAAAGATGGCAGTTGTTCAGTGGGATTTTCTTTGGGGTATGGTCAGAGTCTGAATATAAAACTGCAGTAAAGAGCTGACCAACTATGGCAATTGAATGCATCCATTTAGAAAGAGGACAAAACCCATGGGTCATCTTCAATTAAAAGGCCAGCCATTTTGAATACTGGTTAATAACCACTTACAGTGATGGTGGTGTCGGGGGTAGTACCAGTGTTTTCAAATCAGTTCTACCTGTAGATAAGTCTGTATAGAACGTCTTTGGCATTAATAGCATGGTTTGTTGATTTCTATGGTATAGATTATACAAAAATGGAACAAGCCAGTAGGGAACAGATATTAGATGGCAAAAAAATCTCTCTCTCCATTATATGATCTTCTTTAATTTTTCCTGATTGGGTCTATTTGTCCTCCTTTAGATAATGTCTGTCATTAGTATTGCATATGCCCTAATATTCAATAAGCACATATTTCACAGTGGCGGTACTACATTACTGACTCTTATTCACCTTGCTAAGAGCCCCAGGTCTACTCTTGGCCACTCATTCTGGCCATTCCCATCTTTTATCAGATTAGTGATAGTCTGAGCCTAATACTTGTTTTGTACTTGCCCTTTTCTGAACTTGTGTTGACAGGCCATTTCTTATTTGTCAAAGTCCCCTTGAATTAATTTCCTCTTTTTTCCTCCCTAACTAGGTTACTGGAAAATCTAATAAGGATGCTTTCTCTTCCATCATTCAGAGCATTGATAAACATTACTGGAATCAACCTGATCCCAAAGGAACATCCTGCTATATGCCTTATCTCCCTTTCTTCTGCTTCTCATGTGATTGCAACATTTTTCCCTTTGGGGAATTATCATTAATGGACAGTTCAGTCTGACAATGGTTTACAGTATAAATTCAACCCTTTTAATTCCCCTTCCCTATCAATGATGTTCCTTAGTTTTTGTGTGGAAGTCATTAGGTTTATGAATGCTATCTAAATAATCCTGTCCATTCCCCATGTAAATGTGAGATCCAGAACTTCTCAAAGAACCAAGGTCATCCTTAAGACATATAATGTGATATAGGATTGATCATAGTTGTTTCTATTTGATAACTATGCAGCCTGAAGATATTAGATTGTACCATGTTCATTTTACAGATGGAAGCTAAGTAGTTAGTCAAGTCATTCTCCATTGAACATGCAACCAATTATGGTGAAACTGGGATCTTAAGTATCTCATCCAAAGTTTGTGCTTTTGCCTTTGGATTACACAAAATTCTCTAAAAAATTAATTGGGCACTTGTTTTAGCTATACTTTTGAGATTCATTGTAGCCATATGAAACAATTTGAAGGAAATACGATGTGAGAGATATCTTTAATGCTGGGTGTGATGTGATAAGGTGGAAATTAAAATGTTAGTAAATGTAATAAAATTAAGATGTATCCACAATTCCTATTCAATTCAGAAAGCATTGAATATGTGCCTTTATGTTTGTCCTGTAGTTGCCATTCAGAATGGGGAGGTACTGAATCATTCTGTTGAGTAACAAAGTTCCTTGACACAGCTAAAAAGCGATTTGAATAAGAACCTATGAACATTTTCAAGTTATTGAGCAAGGAGAATATCTTCAGACTTTATTCTTTTATGACACTACTGCATTAAAACTGTTGAAAAGCTATACCACACTAATTATAATAGCAGCAATATCAATTCAATTGTCATATATTCCATACATCACTTTTTAAAATATCATTAAGCCTCCAGACAAACAGGTGAACCGTCAGCATCTCATATACAGTCTGCCTGGTGTGCCAGTTGGGTGTCATATTAAAAATGACAGTGGAATATGTCCTCTGAAGGAATCACATTCATCCATTTCTAAGCATGGTGGCATAACAACTTCTGAACGGCAACTCTCAAATTGGGGGTCTAATTTTTTAATGATAGCAATATGGCAGACTGCTCATTTTTTTTAATTCTCAAATTATTCAAGTTAAACATTAGTTTCCAAGCATTTGTTATATTCAGTATTATTTGGAAGGCTAAGCATTACAGGGTTGGCATACTATAAATAGAAAAAGTATGAAGAGATAATGAATTTAATTTGAACAACCCAATATCTTCAGGTTTACTTAACAAACATTTATGTAAGTGCTTTCAATGTGCTAGGCACTGTTCTAAGTGTCTTAAAAAGGTTAACTTATTTAATCCTCAAAGCAGCCCTATGATTGATGTATTGTTATTACCATTCTCATTTTACAGATGAAAAAACTGAGGGACTAAAAGATTAAATAACTTGTCCAAGGTCATATTACTAATAAATGACAGAACTGGGATTTGAACTCATATAGTCTGGCCCCTAATTCTGTCCTTTTAAGCACTATTCAATTCTATCAAATAAGAACAGAGGTTTAGAGCAGTTGCTAAATCTCTCATTTATAGCATTACAATTGCTACAAGTTTATACTGTGCAAAACATGATTCTGACACCACAAACAGCAGTACACCCAAAACTTTATTCTTATATTTTGTTCTGCAAATGATAATATTTTTATAGAAAAACTTCAAATTTGGAAGAAAAAATCTAAATTAGAATAGTAGGGTTTTCCAATCTAGGAAACATTTAGAATGTCAAAAGAGAAAAGGTGAAACAAAAATGATCACCTTTCAAAAAGCAGTGTTATCACAACAGACAATTTTAGAAAGAGTAACAAATCTTAAGTCCCTTCAAGTCTGGAACACCGAGTACTGTGCTATGTGCACAGGAGAGGGTCAGTAAATATTTGCAATAAATGGTGATTTCTGCCAGCAGATCTTCCTTCCTTAGGACATGCTTATATTTTTATACCTAGAGGTAAATGCTCAGATAAATTGTTTTCCTTACAGTATGTCCAATCAGAAAAGCTCACACATTTAGGTACTCAGAGCCCATCATAGAATTTTTCTTGAAAAAATGACTGCAACCCAACTTGGCTGATGGCAAAATCATCTCGTCCTTGGCCTCCCCTTCCTACTTCTTCTTTCCCAAATCCTCTATCAAAACTCATCTCAGGAAATAGGAGGATAAACCGATTCATACTGAGACGTATGTAAACAACTCAGAGAACTCTTGCATCACTCTACCCTAGTTGTATTTAGATCATAACAGCAAATGTAGGCATTCCAGTTTGGCTAGGGAGGTATCTAAAAGGAAATGTTTATAGTTCCCCCAAACAAAATCATTTCATCTCTGCAGTCTTTTAACAAGACAAAGTTTGTTCCTCTATATTTTACTTATGACTACTGTAAAAAAAAAAAAAAGAAGAAAAAGGTGGGGGGTGCAATGGAGACCTCAGATGATACAGAATCAGTAGACCCACCCCTAACAGGAGTTGGACAAAAAGGCCACATCATTCTCACCACTCAATTCCTTATGAAACTAAATGATGGTTGACAATGAAATTCAAGCTTCTGATTCTTATTAAGGCAGACTATTGAAACTTGATTAGGCCTATAATTACACACTGCTTGAATCAAGAATGTCAAATAATGGGGCAAGACCTCTATAGCCGAGGAATCAACTTACAACCTAGATTGGCCCATGAACAACCTGCTCAGACAGCACTCAGTTATAAACTGTCCTGAATTTAACCTGGTAAGAATTGCTGGGAGGATATTTTTTGTCAAGTATCCAAAACTGTATACTTTATTTCTGAAACTCTAGCCAATCCTGAACATCCAAGAGAGAAAGAGATAGAGGCTAGATACAGCCAAAATGGCCTGTAATTTTGTGGCTAATAAGTAAAATCAAAATTATTACATTTTTACCAAAATTCAATATGTGTAAGAATACAAAACTAATGAGTTTAATTAAAATTGTTAAAATTTAAATGTTTTTTGTTATTGATTGTTACATGGAAATAACCCAAGCAAGATATACTTTTTATCCTTTGTTTTGACAGAAAATAAAATTTCAATGTTCTACATGTGTGGTTGAAGAATTATTTAAATGTACAGATTAAAAATGTATTATTCTCTATTTATTTCATAGAGGTTGAATAGAACCTAAGTTGGAAAAATGTGAAACAACGTAAGCTTAAAATGTGATATGCAATGTGTGCAAAAAATTTTGTACTTGTACTGTAAGTTTCCCTACTTCTTAGTTTAAGGAATTTCACAGAGGTCATCAGTTACATACACCCCATAAGGCTATAGTAGTATAGCTACTGCTATAAACTAGTAGCAGATCTGGTTGAAGAAATCATAGTAGGGATGTCAGACAGAAGCTTGAAACTGACCAATGTACACATTCAAGAAATGTAAAGCACTCACATTAGAAGGCAGTCAGTCTAGGCAGAAGCATCATAATCTTGATTATTTTTCAACCTGCCCTATTAATTCTATGACCCATTCTTACCTCACTCCTTTGCTTCACATCAGCCCAGTTGACTTTGACTTAACTCCATTCTGGCTGCATTAACCTGGGGCTTCTGATAGTAGCTCTACATAACTCAATCTTGGTCCTGACTTGGCTTCTCCTCCAGCTTAATCCTACGGTATAGACCAATCTACCACTGTGCCTTCCAGCGTCCTGGTTCTCTTTCTGAGATGACTGACTTCAAAAGCTTTAGAAGTATATAAAAAATGAGCTCTGTCCTAGAGTTAGATATTCTGTTCTTGGTTCTGCCAAAAACTAGTGGCATGACTTTGGTAAATTATCTGAGTTCTCTATTTCTTGGATTATTAGTTTTGAAATCTGATGGCTGGATAACATGATTATTAAGATCTCTTATAGAAATTATGATTTCAGTTTGGTATTACATGGATTAATGCCATTATTTTATCAATTCTGAGGGTTATGAACTAAAAGTGGATAAAGATCAAGTATATCAGAGGATGTAGTGCCAATGGCAGTCAATATTTTAACAGAATTTAGGAACTTGATGGTTTAGACACTAAAAGCCAACAAATACATACATACATATGCATATATACATATATAAATATAAGCATAAACTCCCCTGTATTTCCCTATTACATTATTTTATCATACAATTAGCAACACTTCAATTTTCAAGGTTCTGCTAGATCAGCTTGATTCAGTGAGATGTTAACATCACGCTATCTGCATTTTTTCAGCTGTTAATTTTCAAAACATCTACAAGTAAAATGATTGTTTTTGACATTATTTGACTTTCTTGATTCAAGCAGGGTGTAATTATACCCCTGATCAAGTTACTGTAGACAGCTTAAATCCAAAGAGAGATGCCACATATGGAAGCGTTATGGTTAATCACAAACAGATACAACTGGATTTTTCTTACCACACTTTGTATGCTCAAGGTGGTATCTACTTTTTACATTAAGTATAATAAAAAAGACTGCACATACACATATGCTAATATATATATGGTGTTTCAATTAAATTTGAAGTTAGAAAGTGGGTGGAAATTTAAAAACATTACTCCAAAATTTGCAGTGTAGTTTTATGAAGACTTTTAAATTGAAACATTTCATTGTAATAATAGCATATGTATATTTAGTTGCTACTAAAACTCAAATTGATCAGTCTCACCAGGGCCACAAAGAGCTAAAATATACAATCAACTCAGTTTAAAAATAACCTCAGAAAATTACAACAGGAAAAAACTCAACCTGTTGGCTCATATAGACATAACTTGTATGATAAGCATTTTAAACCTTTTTACATTGGAGGTACTATAATTGCTACAGAGTATATATCCCATAAAGTCAAGTTTCAGGGAAAGAGAAGCTATAAATTCTCATATATATTAATGAGTTGTATTTCTGTTTATCATAAACTATCTTCTGGAATTATTTTCACTCTGCCCTCAATCACTAAAATGGAGGTCAATTTCTAAAAACAAAGTAAAACTAGTATGAAAACAAGACTGGAAGAGGCCAAATGGAATTACCTCTTTGCTAAAACTTTGTCAGTGTAAGTAAGCAAAGACTGTATTCCTTCAGCGTCGGCTGAAATGTGAAAGATTAATGAATCATTTAAGTGTTTCATCAGCAGGAGGTCAAAATTTTAATATTTTGAAATTCTTAATATATAAGGCACTACAGTTATCTACAAAACGTAGTTACTGAGCAGCTATTAAATATGAATGCTATAAAAATATAGGACATTTAAATGAATGGTATAGAAAAGTATGTTGTATAGAACAGACCTATTAAAGGGATGATTCAAAAGCAAATGGCTTTCAAAATAGGAAACCTGGAGCCGTGAAATCTAATTTAGTCTAATAAATGAAAAACAAAAGATAAAAAATAGGAAGTTTGTATTGGTGGTAGCAATACAAATGGAAAAGCTCATTACATTTCTGGCTAAAACTGTATGATTGCTGAGCAATAATTTTTTTTTGTTTTTACTTAAAGACATTTTTAAAATGATACATTTGCATACTTAGTTCTTAGAATTCAAATCTTTATCACCTACATCCCTGTTATGGGTTGAACTGTGTCCTCCCAAAAGTCCTAATCCCAGATATCTGTGAATGTGACCCTATTTGAAAACAGGGTCTTCGTAGATGTAATCAATTTAAAGTTTGGTCATTAGGGTATGTCTTAAAACAATACAATAGATGTCTTTATAAGAAGAGGAAAATGCCATGTAAAGACAGAGACAAACAGGGAGAGGGCCTTGTGACAACAGAGGTGAAGACTGGAGCAATGTAGCTGAGAGGCAAGGAATGCTAAGGATCGGTAGCCACTACCAGAAGCCAAGAAGAGGCAAAGAAGGATTCTACTCGTAATCTAAAGGACACAGCCCTGCTGGTACTGTGTTTTCAGACTTCTAGCCTCTAAACTATGAGAGAATAAATTTCTGTTGTTTTAAGCCACCTGTTTTTGGTAACGTGAACAGTATTAAATAAAGCATTATATAACAGGAACTTATCAGCACTCAAGGGCAACAGTTTTCCATTCCAGTGTATGACTGAAGACAGCCTGAGGTTTAGATGTTGTCAGGCATGGCATTTTAAAGATATAAAACCAGCACCAGCTTATAGTATAACATCCTATTTTTAATTTATGAAAATAAATTTTCTTCCTGAAAGCGTCATTAAGAATTTACACAAAGAAAGTTCATTTTACAAATTTAGAAACAGTTCATCTTTGGTGGAAGAAAGCACTTAATAGTAGCTGGTTAGGGCACCTACTTTCTCTTTTCTGATTCTTGACCAGTTCTCATTTAAAATGAGAAAGAAAAAAGCAACCCTGTTGATCATGCAAGCATGTTTTTATTTTAATGAAGCTTTGAGAGGAATTGTTTTTTAGCTTCAGTTAAATGCTTTCTTTATTAGATGTTTATTTGTCTTGAAAAGGGAAAGAAGAAGAATAACAGTAAAAGTGGATTTTTGTCAATTTAAGTGGTGCCTTGACTTGGTTAAGAAGTGATCAAAGTCAATCAGGCAAAATGCAGAAACATTCTAGGTGTTTGGGCAATATGGACACCAAATATATGGACACCAAAATTACCAGATATTAACTATTTTCAAAATAAACTTTAGTCTTTGTTTTTCATCTACATGATAACAAAGCCATAGCAAGTGTTTTTTAGAAGCACCACTACTGTCATTACTGTCTCCATCCCTGTTTGGAGTGCTACACATAATATAAAAGTGGACAATTGACTTCTTGTCTTTAAGAAGAAGTTTACAATGTATTTGAGAAGAGAGGATACATGGTAGCTCTATTAAACAATTAGAAAATAAAACAGTAAAACTCAGGTTGAGCCTCAAACTGTATGTGGAATGATGGCTTTCCACAATCACAGTTTCAATGACAATTAAATACTGAGGTTAGCATAATATTTATATAGTTATGATAAAGCCTGGAATTTTACACACATAAAACCAACTTCAGCTTGGGGCATGTATTCCTGGACGTCAGTTTTTTTTTTTTTTTTAAAGAGGTCTTCATACGATGAATTCATGTGGAGGCCTGAGCTATGGAATGGGAGCAGGCAGGGGGCATGGATATGCCTCCTTAGCTCCGAGGAAAGGGATACATGTTGGATGGAAGGAAGAGACAAAGAAGCACCATTCCAGAGAATCATGGGAGTTGGGATTAAAATATTATGCAAAATTACAAAATTAGAGTTGCATGGTAGAAAGGTTAACATTATAAAGCAGCTAATATTATAGGGACGTCAGTATTATCTGAAGCCAGATGATGATGGAAGTAGTGAAGAGGTGTAAACTCAGACATGAGTGAAATAAAAGAAGAGAAGGCTTTGTCTCCAATCAAACAGGTACCCTCAGGAAGACAGTATTTTTTTTCCAGAACATATTAATCAGTACTCTACCAAATGTCTGCCCCACCCAGCCCCCCAAAAAAGAAAGAAAAAGAAGAAAAAGAAAATTTGTCTTATCAGCACATTTTCAGTCTGCTATTCTTGTCAACAATTTGTCTTTATCTCCAACTTTTCAATGTATCAGATATCACAGTAGGTGTTATAAAACGCACAGATGGATGCTGGGAATTGAGATACCAACAGTGTGAACTAAACAGGAATTGAACTCATATCATTTCAAATAGTTTCAATTATACTGTTTTCAATTGAGAAAAATAATATTCCACATCTATCTTTTTACCCTACAAATATGCTTTTCTGTTTTCTTTTTAGAAATGCAATGCTTGCCCCCATGTGTTACTTTATATATTAATTTAATTGTAACCCTCTCAAAGGTAATTGTATGATTGGAAAGCAGAGTGGACACAAGAATGTTTAAGAGCTAAATCTGCTCAGATTTATTGTATATTTGATTGACTGGGGAAATGACTTTCAGTTGACATCTGAGCCAACAAGTTAGATGAAATAAAATTTTGCTTAATACCTTTGCATCAATAATCTAGGCACAGCCTCATTGATTGAGAAAGTCTGATCAATAGAGTATTACTGGCTGCCTAACTGTAACTTTGCCAGACTTTTTTGCTAATTCTGCTGATGACCTTCTTACCACTGCTTCTCAGGTTCATCTTTTTTTCCCCACTTTGAAATTCAATTTGCTCCATTTGCTGTTATTTAAAGAATTTACACATCCAATTGATTTTATCTACCTGCTATAGTTAGTATATAGGATGCAAAAGCTTGCACCTGATTGTGGTGAAGCTTTGAAACTGCCAACGTACTTAAATATTTAGCAAGTATTTTCATATCAAATATACCTGGGAAAAAATAACCCAGAACAATCGATCAATCATGGGGGGGGGGAAACAATAAACAATGGAATATTCTATTTTTTAAATAATTCACAAAACAAAGGATCTACAAGTATCAAAGAGGATATTATCAAACTGAGGGAAGAAAACAAATAGAAATAAGAACATGTGGCCCTAGTTTTCAGGATAGCAGGATAATAAAGGAAATGAAGCAACAAAAATAAAATTAAAAACACCCTAATAGAAAATGAAGGCTCATGGAATGTGTTATAGACCAGTAAAATTTAGAAACAATTGACAGGAATCAAGAAGGTCTGAGATTTTTAAGCCACATACACAAGCTAAGAAATTAACCTGCCACAGTTTCATGAATGCTGGTAAAATACACAAAACTCCTGGGTCAGAGACAAAGAAATTTATACCTCACAGCAATAATACTAGCAAAATTATTAGCATTTGTGCTGTTACCCAAACACTAATTCCCAAGAGCAATGTGAAGAGGACCAAATAACACCTGCATTTGGTGTGTGTTGTGTTACGGAAGAGGCACCCTGAACTTGGGTATCCTAACCTTTTATAATGAAGAGTAAGCATACCTGCTCTTTACTCCAGATGGAGACACTATCTCTGTCTTGCAAGACTCTGCTCTACAAACATCCTTGAAATGATAATCCACAGCAAAAATTGTTGGTGTCTTGGCAAAATCTGCAGAAACAAGATAGACTCATGGAGAACCACCTCCCAACAATTATCTGATAAGAATCTCTCATTTTACAGTTATTAAAACTAGAATAGGTTGAGATGTGAAGAACCATATTCCCCCACTAAATCCCTAACTCCTTCCTCAGTTTCTTGGCTTCTTCACCTCAAATGATCTTCTCTTCTACTCTAATTCAGTCAGTCATTCTCATGGTCCACTGCAATTGCCATCGCCAAGACCTACTCTATCTCTGGAAAACTGAAATTAAACATCATCCACAATGTCCTCCTCTTTCCATCCTCTCACTCAGTGACTGCACCTCTTCTTCCATTCTCTCCATCCCTGTCCTTCATTCCGATCTACCAGCAGCCATAATTACATATTTTCCTCTCCAGCTTAGACTCCATTGTCCTTCCCTTCCAACTGCTCTCACATTAACATCTTCAACTTCCTCATCCCATTTGTCTTCCATGGCATTTTCCCAATAAAACTTCAGTTTTGAATAACATTAACATCTACCTTTTCTCTCATGTACACCAGGGCTGTTGGACACTGCTAGTGAAAACTGCACAACCATGCAGATTGGTTTCAATATAAATTCATAGCATCCAATCTTAACCTGACTCTCAAAACATCATTTTCTAGCTCCATGACTCTTTTAAATATGATGCAATCTGATTCACATTTGCAACAAATGACATCATTTCCTCTGAGCAGAAAAATAAGTTAAAAACTCTTCCACCAGATAAAAACTCTCCCAACTTCTTAACACCAAACTTGCAAAAACAGTTGTAATACTATCCATCTTATTATTCTGCTTAACTGGAGGCAATGTGTCTCCTGTCACCTAAGACAAATATTAACTCTGCTATCTGTGCTTTGGAGTTGTGTTAGAGTCTGCTAGCTGTCCCCCAATACCCATTTCACCCTTCTTGTAAGGCAACATGATTGAAAAATTGTATCTGGGCTTGTGACAATCTAGAATCAAGGTTACAATTTTCATCTATAACTTCAATTAAATGTGGCCATGGAATGTATGCAAAATATATGTAACTTCTGGGGAGCACACTCAAAAGAAGTGGATGTAAACTTCTCCCTTCCCTTTTATATTGCTGTATGGAAAATAGATGTAAAGTCTAGAGCAGCAATGCCCAACAGAAATATAATGCAAGCCATAAATGTAAGCTATAAAGGTAATTTTAAATTTTTTACTAGCCATGTTAAAAAAATAAACAAGTAAAATTATTCTTAATAAAATATCTCATTTCATCCAATGTCTAAATTATCATAACTTCAATATGTAATTTACTACAAAAATTATTAATAAGGTATTTTACATTTTGTCTAGTATGTATTTTTTAGTTGCAGCACACCTCAGTTTGGACTAGCCACATTTCAGGTGCTCAGTAGTACATGTGGCTGGTGACTACACACCAGCTAGCACAGGGATTGAGTTCCACTCTGAGGGTGTTAGCCCTGCACAATGATTCAACAATATGGAAAGAAATCAGGTTCCTCACAAAATACTGTATCAGTGCCATACTACTTACCTAGATTTTTGAATGACAGAAAAATAAACTTTTATCTTGGGCCAAAAATTATCCTGGGTTTTCTGTCACTTGCAGATGAACCTCATCCCCTTCTGTTTCATCAGGAATGCATGTCCTTTCTCTGCTATATTTTACTGCTACTGTTTATTTGACCCATTAGAGTGAAGTAAGGGCAACCTAGCCCAGGATGGCAATGCTGCCCTGTGCTCTTAATCAAGAGTACAGATTTCAGGGCCAGGCTATTGTCAAATTCATTCTAGCTCCACAGCTTACTAGCTGGTGATCTTGGACAAGATACTTAACCTCTGTGCCTTACTTTCTTCATCTGTAAAATGTGAATAATAATAGCACTTGCCCCTTAGGGTTGTTATGAGGATTAGAAAATGTTAATGTATATAAAATACCGAGTATAATGCCTGATACTGTAAGTGCTAAAAAAAGTTACAGAAATCCTCATATACAAGTCCTCCTAATGACACTTTAAATGTTCAAGATCCTTTTATTTTAAAGGATATTAATAATAACAGATCCCTCAACTGCTTGTCAGTTACTCTCTACTGGCCAAATTAAGAGGTGTCTGTATCCACATCTCCACTTACTTCACTCCACTGCAATCTGGCTTCCACTTCCACCACTACTCTGCAGCCACTCTCATCTCTCTTGCATGAGACAATAAACCAGTCCCCATTTTGAAATACTCTTTTGTTGATTCACTGGGTTTTTTCTTCCTTCTCTTCGGCCATCTTTTCTCAGTCACCTACGAGGACTCTCTTTCTCAGCCTCATATACCTCAGTTTCCATCTTGGGCTTTTTGTCTTCTTTCCCTATGTGCTCCCTGGATTATCTCATCATCCCCATGGTGCTCACAGTATCTCAAGACCTCTTAGCATTCCTGTGTTCTACATCTGTATTGATATTTCTATTTAGATCTTCCATAGGGACTGCATTAACTTCCAAACCTTTTATTCCTTGTGATATTCCAGTCTCAGTGAATGTCCAATTGCCTGAGCCAACAAAATGGGCATTATCCTTAACTCTCCCTCAATCCCACCAAACCAATTAATTACGAACTCTTCCTAATTCTACTCCCGAAATAAGTCTTTCCACTCACTTTTGTAAGTCTCTATCACCCATTCAGTCATCATAATTTGATAGTTGAATTAATAGTCTCCTGTATTTATTGTCCCCAATTTCCAGTCCCAATTTTCTTTCATTCATTCTCCATACTAGATTTTGCAAGCATGACTGTTTACTTTCCTGCTAAAAAATTTATTTTCTCACTATCTCAGGAAAAAGTCTAAATTCCTTAAGACACTTTTGAAAGTCCTGTGTGATCTGGTACCTGCTTAGTTCTCTAATTCCACACTTGCCATTCCGTTTCCAGCCTCCTTGGATGCTGCACTGTACTTACTTACTGAACTTATTTCCGCTCCTTGAACATGACACTCTCTTTCTCATCCCTTAGCCTCTAGTGGGCACTACTGCTTTCCTCCCCAGTATCTATTCTTCCTTCCCTCTACTGAGCAGCAGCTCGATTTCCGGGTGCTATTGATCTTAGCTCCTGAGGAACATTCTGAATGGCCAAACCATTCAACGTGACCCCATCCCCCATGTCCCAGTTATTGGTTCAGGGATAAGCACATGACCTAAGCTGATCAACCATCATGAATCCCCAGTTTTTTGTTTGATAATCAGAAGGGAAAAAGCTTTCTTTTCTATTTTGGTGTGAGGCCTAGAGTGACATAGTCATTTTACTATCATGAGGAAATCGAGAATCATGACAAAATCAAAGCTGAGGGAAGCAGAGCCAGTAAATTAGAAGGAAATCAAATCAGAACCCTGATAAAGTTCACCTGAAACCCTCCCTACCCTCTGGACTTTTTAGTTACATGCGCTAATAAACTCCTTTTATTGTTAGTAACTCTGAGTTGGGTTACCCACACAAGAGATCCTGACTGAAAAGAGAACTTTTGCTTGCTAGTTCCTCTACCTAGACTATGTCTCTTTCTCTTCTTCACCTAGTTAACCCCTATTCATTCTAATCTGGTCTCAATGTAGACACCACTACCTGCGTAAAGCTTTCTCAGACTGGTGTATGTGTCCCTCCTATGTACCTTCACAGCACCCTGAGGCACCTTGATCTCAGTGGTTCGTAATTGCTTGTTTCTTCCTGTCCCTTATGAGCTTAAAAGCTCTGTGAGTATAGACACCATCCTTTAATGCTCATAATTGTTTTTCTGTGTTTTAATATACTTCCCAGCACATAGTAGATGCTTCATAAATACCTACTGGATTAATTATAACTAACATTTATAGAGCACCTTCTACAGGTTAGGCATTGTGCTAAGATCTTCACATATATTATCTTATTTAATGATTACATGCACATGTATAGTTACTACTGACTACTATAATTCATTTTCATGGATGAATAAATTGAGGACTGGAGAGGTGAAATAACTTTATGCTCACACATCTGGCCAATGTTAGAGCTGGAATATGAAGCCAAGTGGTTTGTCTTCACAGTGTATGCTCTTGGCCACTAAATTAAACTATCCTCATAGGAATGAAAGAATAAATAAGAATCATATTTAGCACTCTAATCATCTTACTCTTGTCTGTGTTAAAAACATTTCTTAACACTCTTCCCAAATCTCTCTTTACCAGATAAAAATCACAGGGCAAAGTAATCAAAGTTTCAGCTTAACAAGGAATGAAAAAAAAACCAAAAACCAAAAATTGTGATTAGATTCTTTACTTTCAGTGAAACAGTCTATGTAGTACATCATGAACTTAAGTGTATTCTTAGTGCTTGCAATGCTCTGTATTAATGTAGTTCCTTCATATTTCTTTACCCAAAGAAAATCTAGAAGTGACTCCAATTAAGTTGTTTTGAGAAGGAAATTTCTCACAACTGTGAAACTTCAGAACATTGAACTGGCGCTTCCAGCCGCAAAGCCGGGAATACAGGATGGACAGCATTATGGCTGCATAACATTCCTGACATAACTCAATGTTTATTTGGAGAAACTAATGCCCCAGAATATTCTCATGGGGCTTGAAATCTCCCTTTTGCTATCTTCCCTTAGTTGGCAATTCTTAGTGTCCATTATCCAACTACAATGATGTAAAGTAGGATGTATTTTGCTTGGGGTGTGGGTGGGGTGGAAAGAATGATTCACAACTTCACTCAATTTCTCTAGCTAACATATGTAATACTTGTTTTAGAAAAATGTATTTGAGTACTCACATCGTGCTAGACTTTGAAGAGCAATGCTTGAAACAAGGTCCTTGCCTATTTCATATGTATAGTCTCTAAATCAAATACCCTAGAATTTTTAACCCACCATTTGAATCATTGTTCTAGGTTTAAATATATATATTTTTAGCTGATTTAGTCTTTAAAATGTTTTAAATTAGGGTTTTTTTAAACTATATAAGTAATAAATATTCACTGTAGAAAAATTAGAAAAGTATGCAAACAAAAAGAAGGAAATAAAAATAACCCATGATCCCAACACTCAGAGATGATAATCATTTTAATTATATTGTGGGTGTTCATCCAGGCTTCTCTTCTGCATAAATACAACTATACACTTATTGTTAAAACAAATACAGGATTTCAGTCTACTAAAACTAAACTTTGGTAAACTGCCTGCTTATTCAGCAATAATATTGGTATAGCACTAATTTGGGATATAATGATACATTTAGCAAATGAACCCTGGTAAACAGATTAAGAACTGACTTTACCTGGCCTAAACAGAGGATCCACAACAACATGATAAATATATTTGCCTCCTTCTGGTTTGAGGGAATCTTGACTCTAATAAATATGATAAATTTACTCAAGCTCCCTAGGCAAAGCTGAGAGAATATTTTGGATAATTATCAAGAAAGTTTACAGGTTTTGAAAGCTAAATGTCTAATTGAAGAAATGTATAATTGAAAAAAAAATTGAAGCCTGAGGCCCTATATTATCTCAATTACTTAATTACACTGGTCAAATGCACCAGACTCATTCAATAAGCCACCTAACTCTACAAAGATTCTAACTACAAACCATCAACGAATCATAGAAAAATTGAGGACAGGGGCATCGGTTTTAACATACGCTGATAACTGGCCCAACCATTCACCTTTCATTCACATGATTTGCATGGTGAAGACATAGACCTACTATGTCCTGTAAAAAAATAAATAAATAAAATAAACCTCTATATTATAGGCAGTGATTCACATCATGTTTCAAAGGATTTTAAAAATAGTCGGTGTGTGAAGGGCATTTGGAGATTTAAGCTTTCCCTGCTGCATGGTTCACTGCTAATATATCTGGGATATATCTATATTGGCACAAACATAACCAGTGAAATAATGTTTCAAAGATGACATTTTTAATGTGGGAGAGAAAAGTGTGACCTAGTGTTAATTACAGATGTCAATTATATTTGTGTTGTTTAGGGAACATTATGTCATTGGCAGTGTATTAAAAGATAGGCAGCCATAATTTGAAATCATTTTGGCAAGTTACTGTCTGTAATGGAAAGTAACAGTGGCTGCCATTACTAATCTCCCAGGGATATCACAAAGCTTGGTGGCCATGAAAATAAATTGTATCATTAGAAAAAATAGGAATCTATGAAAAAATACATGAATAAGTTGTGATGACCTCACCTAAAAAAGAAAAAAGAGCATTGGTTTTATTGTTATATTCAAACCTAAGGAGGATGATCGTAAAGAAGATGGGGACCAGCTGTTCCTCAGGGCTAAAGCAGGAAATGGTTTAACTTGCAAGACAAATTTAAGTTGACATAATGTAAGAACTTCTTGACAGCATTGAATTTTAATCACTTAAAATAGGCTCCTAAGGACAGCTGAGGGAAATGTCTGCTTTGAAAGTCTTTAATGTTATGATTATGATAAGCATTACAATTGGCTGCTGGTGTTTGAGTAAGGTCCCATCTAGAAGGAGAAAGATTTTTAGGCAAGAGTATTAAACGCGTCCCAAAGTCTTCCTGCCCTACTTTTTGGTACTGTCTCACACAATACCAATAGGATTCCACCAAATGACCAATTCATTTCTTAATTCACTTCACAGTATTGAGCACCTACTCCTTGCTCCAGCATATCTACGTAAAGAGGTTGCTTCGATTTCTTTGCCCAAAATGTATAGGTGTAACATTTATGCAATGGATCTGGTGTTAATAGGGGGCTTTTTTGTTAACTGCTATTTCTTAGTGTGTGCTCTCAAGTAACAGATATTATGTATATAACGCAGGTATCACAACAATATAAGGTACCAATGGTTAAGAAGATGTTAAGAATAGAGAATGTAGTTCTTTTGACACTGTGGGGTAACAGGTAATGTTCAGACCATGTACGATTTCAAGCAATATCCAGAAAAAAATTAGAAAACCATTCTGATAAATTTACATCTCTTATAATTTAAAAGTTTGTATTTGTTCCTTGGTTTTCTTAAAAGAAAACCCTCAGTCAAGCTTAAAGAAAACCCCCCACATAAGTGCTACTCTGATTATGATGTCTAATTACTAAGATGAAAAAAATCACCAGACACAGCTTAAAGGACCATTGAATTCAGTAGGAGACGTATGTAGGCACCTAGACATTGGATTTTTAAATATAATAAAACAGAATAATTAAGAGACTGGTAGCTACTGACAGTCTCAAAAGATCAAGTAATTAAAGGAATGAGTTCCAACATTAAGAAATGACAGATACTGGGTGATGGTTTACAAAAAACGTGGGAGTTCTTAAGGAGGGAAAAGGAAATTACACAGATTCAAATAATTTGATTTGAAAAGGGGTCTATACCACTCAGTATTTCAAGATTCCTTCTGGAAGCAGCAAGGCTCTCTGATTCCCCGTTTCTTTTACATCACGGAGTCAATTCCTTCAGGCCTATTCAGCCTCATCAAACTGGGTCTCCCACTGAGAAGCATCATTAAGATGGCAGCTCCCCCAATCTTCCACCTGAGAAATGGCCGCTGAATTCACAGATTTTCATCCCCCACTGCACTCCCTTATATCCCACTGATTTCAAAGGGAGCTGTGTATATCGAAGACAGATGCAGGGGGGCAGAGGGGGATATTTGGGTACTTATATTTCTAAAAGCAAGCAGAGTTGTACCAGGAGGATCAATATTTTTCTACATAGTTTAATCAGATGAATTGTACACAGCAAGGTATTAATTTATCAAGAAAAAATGCTTAAGTAATTCACTTTATTCTTTTCACTTATTTATAACTTTATACAAAGGTAGATACATAGCCTTTTAAAAAATTTATACTGTCCATATTAGTACATTATAGGATTTTCTCCCTGAATATTAATGTTTGGGTTCCACAGCCAACAGCTCATAAGTTACACTTAACCATGCCACAAATAGGATAATATTATACACACAACATATCCATTCACACGTAATCTTGCTTCACTTCATGCAACAGGTGTTAGCCTGAAAATTTTGGCAGCGACTGAATTGTAAATCAAAAATCTGTCCTAAGTGAGCTCAATGACCTAAAAGATCTATTATTTCAAGGAAATTTAGGTTGAATCTTTCTTAAAAATAGTCCTTTGGAAATATAAAGAAAACTTCCTGTGCAATAGTTGATATTCTATGTATATGCTTATCATATGTTCTTAAAGTGCTATAAACTTAAGCAGTTTTTACACACATATTTATATGGCTATAGTCAGATGCTGATTTGATAGGTATTGACTTGACCTTACTAATTTATCGTATTTCTTACTGTCATTATCCTACATTTGGGTTATATTGCTTAAGATATGCATCTGGTAATATGTTCTAAGGGATGTTTTTAATTTTATTTGCTTTTGTATTAGTAGGCAATATATATTAATACACTAGATATTTGTTTTTAAAATCCAGATATTGCATGTAACATACTGTTAATCTTAAGCTCTATTTAGCTAGTGATTAAAATTAATGAAATTAAACTGTATTACTAATTGGAATATTACTAATTGAAGAAAGGAAAAACATATTTTGTTTCATTTTAAATACTTCTAGTTTCACTATTCTTCCATGATGATGTCTAGACATTATAATGTATAGGTTTTCAATAAGATGCACAGATTTTTCTGCTATTGCTATGCAAGTAATTACAAATGCATTCTTATAAACTATTCCAACAACACAGAAGACCTTTGAATCCTGGCACTCACCACTCCCTCTTACCTGTAACAATTCTTTTATGTCATTCAAGTCTCAGTTTGAATGTCACCCTCCCTAAGATATCTTCACTGACAAGAGCCTTATATTAGATTATGTTATGTTATTTATTATCTGTCCCCAGCAGGAAGATAAGCTCTGTAAAAAAGTGGGGCAAGGGATGAGGGGACAGTGAAGGATTTTAGTTTTACTCACTCCCACATCCCCAATTCCAAGAACAGTGCCTAGCACATAATAGACATGTTAATTTTAGTTCAATGCTATAATTAATGGCAAACAAATGAAATAAATGCATTTCAAAGTGGTTTTAGAAATTATTACTGAAATAGAAGTACACAGACTTCAGGTGTCCAAAAATAAGCAGCCAACCTCAGGTAAATTTTTCAATATTATATCATAGGTCTTAAATGCACAAAAAGCACAGGTAATTTACAACAGATATTCATGTAGATTTCATACCACCTGCATGCTGTCACATGATTCTAAGTTCAGTACAATCACCAGAAAGTCATTCCAAACCAAACAATCTCCAAACCAAACAATTTCAGATCTGAAACCTCAAATGCAAAACATATTTCCCAGGCAAGGGTAAATTATATATGATGCTGGTTCAGATAATTGTCTTTAATTGTCTTCAAGTTTGTAGTTGTTGGAGAGTCCTTTCCACAATTAAAATGGTTGCATATATCTCATAAAAGGCTCTCTGTGAATATTCATGAAATTAAGATTCAAAGCAGCACAGGGGAGCATTTGATGAGTGAAAAAAATAATTTTTATATGGAAATATACTACAGTTGGCTCTTTCTCATATCTCATTGAAATAATTAATCCTCATCATAAAAATCTTCCTAACATTAGAATTGCTCAAATATGAAGTAGCTTTTACAGAGTGATACTCAGTTTCCCATTACAAATTATAAAATCATAATTTGAATCACCTTTTGGGACATTGTAGAAGCAACTGTTGAATCTAATTGTTCAATTACATCAAAGAATTGCTATTTTAGCATAAAAGTATGTCTTATAGTATTCTAATTCTTTAGGATTTTAACATTAAAAATATAAAATTTTATTTCTGTATGAAACTTTATATTGTATATGATGTGAGGTAGTGTTCTACTTTCATTGTTTTACATGTAGTTGTCTAGTTTTCCCAACACTATTTGTTGAAGAGATTGCTTTCTCTCCATTATATATTCTTGCCTCCTTTGTTGTAGGTTAATTGACCATAGATGTATGGGTTTACTTCTAGGCTCTCTATTCTGTTCCATTGATCTGTGTATCTGTTTCTGTGCCAGTACCATACTGTTTTGATTATTGTAGCTTTGTAGTATAGTTTGAAATCAGGGTGTATGATACCTCCAGCTTTGTTCTTGTTTCTTAAGATTGTTTTGGCTACTCAGGGTCTTTTGTGTTTCCACAAAAATTTTAGAATTATGTGTTCTAGTTCTGTGAAAAATGCCATTGGTGGTTTAATAGGGATTGCACTGAATCTGTGGATTGTTTTGTGCAGTATGGTCATTTTAACAATTTTTCCAATCCATGAACATGGTATATCTTCCATCTGTTTGTGTTGTCTTCAACTTCTTTCATCAATGTCTTATAATTTTTTGAGTATAGGTCTTTCACTTCCTTATTTAGATTTATTTCTAGGTATTGTATTCTTTCTTATGTGATTTTATGGGATTTACATTTTTTTCCTTAAGTATATTTTTTATTTCAGTTATTGTACTCTTCAGCTCTGTTTGGTTCTTCTTTATATTTTTTCTTTGTTAAATTTTTCACTGTATTCATCCATTCTTCTCCTGAGTTCATTGAGCATCTTTATGACCATTGCCTTGAACTCCTTATCAGGTAGACTGCTGATCTCCATGTCACACAGGTTTTCTTCTGGGGTTTTATCTTGTTCCTTTGTTTGGAACCTATTTCTCTGTTGCCTCATTTTGCCTAATTTGTTGTTTTTATTTCTCTGTATTTGGTAGGTTGAATATCTTTCCTGATCTTGGTGAAGTGGACTTATGTTGAAGACTTCTTATGGGGCTAAGCACTGCACTCTCCTCTGGTCAACAGATCTATATGCTCAAAGGGTATGCTCATTTGGGTTGTGTGGGCCTTTTTGCTGTGGGTGATTGACTACTGTGGGCACACTGGTAGGTGTAGCTACCCCTAGTCTAGTTGGTTGCCAGGCCCAGCCTTGTGCACAGGCTGCTGGCTACATGCTGGTAGGACTGGGTCCTAGCACAGCAAGCTGCACAGCCAGGGGAGCCCCAGTCCTGATGCCAGCCTGCTTGTGGGCAGGGCTGAGTCACTAGGTGGCTGGCTGTGGAGCCCCAGTGGGTTCTGGAGCTGGCCCACTGGTGAGTGGGGCTGGGTCCTGAGATGGTTGGCTGCAGGGCCAAGATTTCTGGGCTTGGCGTTGGCCTGTTGGTGAGTGGGGCCAGTTCCTGACATGGCTGGCTGTGGGATCAGGGGTGTCCAGACCTGGTGTTGGCATGCTTGCTGGTGTGGCCAGATTCCAGGCCCACTGGATGAGGGGTCCAAGGTGTCAGCCTGCTGAATGGATGGTGCTGGAGCCCAGGGCCTCCCAGAGTGGTGTGGACTGCTGGTGGTTGGGCTGCATTTTGACATTGCTGGCTTCAGTGCTAAAGTGGCTCCAGGGCTGGTGTCCACCTCCTGGTGGGTGGGACCCACAGGGTCCCAGGGCTGATGCCTGCCCACTAGTGGGTAAGGCCAGGTGCCAGTCCACTGGTGGGCAGAACTGGGTCCTGGTCTCTGGCTAAAGGGCCCCTGGAGTCACAGAGCTGGTGTTGGCCCACTAATGGGTAGGGCTGAGGCCCAGGGATCCCAGGGCTAGTGCTGCCCCATTGTTAGGCAGAGCCAGGCCCAGGGGTCAATGGCCATGGGGCTCAGGGACTCCCAGTCCTAATGATTGCCCATTTATGGGTGATGCCACATCCTGGGCCCTCTGGTAGGTGGGGCCAGGTCCTCAGATGGTTGGGGACTCAGAGGGTTCTACAGGAGTTGACCTGCTCGTAGGTGAGGCTACATATCTGCTCAGCTAGCTGCTTGGCCTGGGGTATGCCAGGACTGGTACCAACTGGTTGATGGACGGGGCCGTTTCATCACTAATAAGCTAGAGAGAGGATCCAAAATTGCACTTGCCAGTACCAGTGTCCTTGTGGTAGGATAAACTCCCCCAAATGGCTGCTATCAGTGTCTGTGTCCCCAGGGTGAGTCCTAATTGTCTCCTGCCTCTCTGCGAAGCTTTCCAAGATCAACAAGTGGGTCTGACCCACACTCATTTTAAATTACTGCTTCTGCCTTGGTTCCCAGAGCATGTGAGATTTTGAGTGTATCCTTTGAGAGTGGAGCTTTTATCTTCCTCAGGCCTCTGGCTCTCCCAAAAGTAAGCCCCACTGAACTTCAAAGCCAAATGTTCTGGGAGCTTGTCTTCCCAGCACAGGACCCCCGGGTTAGAGAGCCCAATGTGGGGCTTGGAACCCTTGCTCCTTGGAGAGGACTTCTGTAATTATAATTATCCTCCCATTTGTGTATCTCCAACCTAGGGATATGGGTCTTGACTATACCACGTCTCCATTCCTCCTACCCATGTTGTTGTGGTTCCTTCTTTATATCTTTAGTTATAGAAGATCTTTTCTGCTAGTCTTCAGGTCATTCTCATCAACAGTGGCTCTGTAAATAGCTGTAATTTTGGTGAGCCAGTAGGAAGAGGTGACCTCAGGGTCTTCCTACTCCACCATTTGGCCACTCCTCTATTAGGTGTTTTTTCAAGTCTACTCCTTGGAGCCCAGAGAGCAGAGTGGCTTTTAAGCTTCTGTACCTCTGAACTATCCACCCCACTTCAAAACAAGCCATTTAAAATTTTATTTCTTCTAAGTACTGGTGATCCGCCTAAGATGTTACTCAAAACAAAAATGGTTTGATGGCTTAAAATAAACACGCAATATCTGTAAATATTTTCTTTCAAAATCATTCAGCAAAATTTGTTTTTCAGTAGTGTCGCTTTACTTTTATGCTATGTTACCTACAAAACATACTTGGGCTGCTGTGCTGAATAATTTATGTTAAAATATCTGCTTTCTCATCTAATTCCAGAATATATCCATTTATATATCTTATTAAACTTATCATGTTTCTTTGACCCATTTGTAACCTTAAATTTGATGACAAGAATATCTTAATTTTCATTCTGATAAGTATACTGGTTGGTAAAAGTTTTATATATATCATGTATTTCAATAATATATGTGTTATTAAAATATTTCCTTATATATTACAATTTTAAGAAATCAAGACAAGTAAATCTGACTGCAAAGTTTCTCTGTGTAAGTTACAAATAGAATATATAAACTTATTAAAACCTATAAAATTAATATTACTTCAAATAAAAGTTATTTTAATGTCAGACTACTAATTAAAATAGAACAACCAAATAATGTTCTAACTAGTGAGCAGGTACATGAAAAATAAAGCAACAATATTAGGCAGCATGCACTCGGAAGTGTTTCTGTGTCACAAGACCTTACCACAATCCAATCCTGAGAAAATGCTAAGATACAGTCTAAGTCAATTGATAAAAGACAGAGTCCCCAAAATGAGTGGTAAATGACAAATGTGCATTTTGAAGCACCTGGGAGTAAATACAGAAAGTGCAATTGTGTCATCATTACTTTGTAAAAATACACAGAGTGGAAATAATAAACACAATAATGATAATTTATGATAATGACAATCAGTACACTAAATGGAGATGCTATATAAGTATAAGGTAAAAGTTTTAAGAACCAAGTCCACATTACAAACAATAAAAAAAGGAATGGGTAAAAATCCAGTATAAATAAGCTTCCTTTTCCACAATATTTGCACCCCGGATTGTAAGGTGATATTTATACTTGGTGGTCAGACCACATCACAGCTCTAGCAACATAACACTTCGCAATTATACAAGTTTCAATATACTCAACACTCAACTTAAGTAACCCATGGAATTGGCCCAAGTCACCAACTCCATTTTACACTTTCAAACACACAATACATGATTTGGCAATGTGAGGGTTTTCTTTAATAAAGTGGTCAACAGAATGTTATTAGTGCAATTTACAGTCTCCAAGTCAGTGTGAAAGATTTTAGGTTTAAAGGTAATTTTAAAATATAATTTCTTCTTCAACGGAACCAAACAAGGAAGTTAGAGCCTTAACTGAAATGATTATTTATATACAATATTACTCCATTTATGGTTAAGGTTTTATCAGCAATTTTATCCAAATAGCCTTGTTTTAAAGAACAAAGAACTGTCTCCAAAAAACAATGTCAAATTTAAATGAGATACTCAAAGTCTTTTTAAAAACACAGATTTTCTTCAATTCAGGAACATATAAAGCAAAGAAAGTTCAATTAAAGATGCATTTAAAAGTAGAACAATACAAAGATTTGCTAAGCTTACTGATATTTGAGAAAATTACCCAATATAGATTAGGTAGACATTGTAAAACACATGATTTGTTTATACTTTTTCCAGAACTTCTTTTGCCATAATATATCATTACTATTCATAAATGTAGAGAGAAACAGATGGAGGAAGAGAAAAATATGGTATGAGCTTACCCATAAGCCATTCGGAATGTCCACTGTCTCAGTCTGCCTGGCTCTGGTTTAGTAGTTCTTTGTCTTCACCTTAAATTGAGCTGATCCATTTATGGTCCAGGGTTGGTGAAAGGGATCAGGAGGAAGCTTAAAAGGCAAAGAGAATAAAAAGATGATTGGCTGATTCTCTTCCTCTGACAACAGCATCAGCAAAGCTAAGTACTGAGCTAGTTTGGGAAACTAGTAAGACACTAGTGAGAGCAAAGAGCTTCCTATTATCCCTTTTTAAAAGTCCAAACTATTCAAAAGTGAACTAGACTCAATATCTGGCCCAAATAATACCCAAAAGCTTATACTTAACTCATTCTTCTTCTTTTCCTCCCCATTTTCTCTATATTAATCCCAGGGTCAAAAATCCCATGTTCCACTGCCCATACAATACTCAAGAGAAAATGTCAACCCACTCTCAGACATTGAAATGTGTGAAGATACACACAGGCATCACTGCTACTATTCAGTTTTAGTGTTTTGGATACTGTCATTGATTTGAGTGGAGATGGTCTGAAGTTAATTCCCAGTCCTCCCATCAGCAGCAAATGAAACCATTAACTGAAGTCTGCTTATCATTGGCCTGTATTTCTGTCAAAAGAATTTCATCAACTTAAAGCTGATGGTAAAGGAACTTCAACCTGAGTCAGACTGATCCTGTAGATATAACTACCAGTTTAGAGTAAGTCAAAAGATAAAAAAGCATGTTAAATTGCATCACAGGGACACAGTCAGCCAAATACAGAATGTAAATACAGTAAGATATAAACATGGAAAGAAAAAAATAGGGGAAAGGAACTATTCTAGATTAAAACAAACTTGAGATATATATATCAAATGTGGTTTGTTTTGATCTTGATTTAACAAACAAATTTATTTTTTAGGTTATAGATATTAATGAAGAAAAACAAGATTTTTTTGTTTACATCATTTTCCTTTATTAATTCTATCAATTTTATACTTGTAGACTTCTTTTTTCCCCTGTGATTATGTCTGGCCTCTAAGACACTGAATTTACCCATTGGTCCAAATAGACAAAAACTTTTGGGAATACACCACATGAGACAAAAAGATTTCCAAAGCAAGAATACATTTTTTTGTGGCTAGACCAATCCTTGTGCAGACAACATCGCCCTGTCAGTGGTTGATGTTGTGGTGCTTCAGGTTAAGCCCTGCATTTATACAGCTGTGAATTCCCTTTACAAATAGTTACCCTATTGGGGTTTGTCCTGTTATTAATCAGCTTCATTTCTTTTTTTTTTTTTCAAAAAGAGCCTTATTGAGGCATAATTTACATACCATAAAATTCACCCACGTTAAGCCTATAATTCAGTAAAATGTAGTAATCTGTAGAGTTAATCAGTTTCATTTCTGATCAGAGAGCAAGCATGGGAGTTTAGATCAGGGTGGAGTACTTACTACTAATCCTTCCATTTTTAGCCTAAGTATTCTGGATATTATATGATCACTTATTTCACCATTTTCATATTGTCTTCAAAACTCTTTAGCATTTACATTTAAATATACCCTATTTCTTTATGAATTTGCTTTATTTAGCAATAAGCATAGAATGGTGCAGATATGGGCATAAGACAAAAGTACCTACAAATATGTACAAGGTATAATTTAAGCATTATTATTTAGAAAGTATCTATTTAGCATTCTCTTTGTGACTGAGTACTTTAGACAAAACTATGTTGCCATTTAGCTTTTGTTAATGGTTTTAGTTAATATGGTTTTTGTTAATTATACGAGTAGCTATATACTCTTTTCCTAGTAATAAATAAAATACAATTTTCCAAGTCATGCATGAAAATCAATCTTATAACTGGGTCATTACGCTTCATGCTTTTTTTTTGTCTATTGGCATTCAAAGTTTAGAACATGAAAAGAAAATGAATATTAAATATATATACTAATTTATCTCATTTAGGTATTGTTGGTAGTCACTATTTTTAAAACAAAATCTTATCCCTCTCTTTAAGTTTCCCTAAAATGTACGAAACTCAAAGTTATATAGAAACAAATAAGTACTGTTTGTTTCTTCAAGTAAGTAGGTGGTTTGATTTCCCAGAGGGCAGATGGTGAGCGTAGGAAGGAAGTGAGGCAAGACTTTGTGGGAATTATCTGAGCCTTAAAGAAATTTAGAAGGTTTGGGAGTTAAATAAGGTTCAAGTTGGTTCCTATTGTGAATGTCTAAACTGTTTTGCCCTTCCTTGTTGAAGTGCCATAAAGTCAAGTGTGAATAGACTATGAAACGGGCTTTTCCTGTGCAGTAAGCTTCAGCCAAATGGTGATCTCATTTAAATAAATATGGTAGGAGATTGTTTTGTGGGAAAGTTTTGTGTGTACACCTGGGGAGCTGATTAAATGGAAATAATTCCTAAATCGTATTTGAATTATAGGATAATTCTTCATTTTCTTTAACTATATTAAGCTTTTTTCATAGTCTTAATTAGTAAAGATTTGAGATATTTACATATACATATATACACATATTCACATCTATACATAAACTTAAAAGAATATATTTCAATTTAATATAGGTTAAAATCTTTAAATATTAGTAGATATGTACAGAATAAGAAAAATATAAATTCTAACTAGAAGAGCATCAAAATAAAGACAAAGAATTGAGTATTCATCAGTGAGTAATGAGTAATTGATCACACATTACAAAAATGACTAAGACTGGTGTTTTCAATTAAGAAAACAGGAAAAAGTAAAAATAAATGTTCATAAGAGTTTTTTAAGTGAATAAATCTTAGGGGGGTTTCTATTTTACAAAATGAGCACACACTTTTAAAAAAGACAGGTAAAAGCTATAGTAACGATAAGTAATATACATTAAATGACTTGTATACCCTGGGTGCTTTACATCATTGTATTAATTTTCACAACCACTTTGTAAGGTAGCTATTATAATTATTTAACATTTTAAAAATGAGGAAACTAATTCTAACAAAGGTTGACTTTTATGCAAATCATACAGTTAGTAGAAGGCAGAGCTGGGATTCAATTCAGGCCTCTTTGACCCAATAATCTAAACTATAGAGAGTAGGGGAAAAAAAAAAAAAGAAAAGAATCACGTACAATGCTACCATTCTGATACAGACATGTATTTAGCAAGACCCATATATAAAATCTCTATAATAAATTCAGTAGGACTAAATGGTATATATTATTCATTTTACTTTAAAGTAAATTTTCTTATGAGTTCCCATTTATCAGCTATCTATTGGGAAGTGTTATTTAGAAAAACTTTATCAAACCAAGATGTTCCAGTTCCTGATTGAAAAGCTTGTACTTTTTGGGGACACATAAACATCTGCTGGAGGAAATGAGATTGATACTTTTTTTCTAACTTTATCATGTATGCAATAACGAGTACAGACCTGTTGTGTTAAAACATAGTTTTAACTAACCCTGGTTTCTTGTATGGCCCATTTAATGGATCTGCATCCATTAACAGTGTTTTAACCAGCTTGAATAAAGACAGTCTGGAAATAGTATGTAATTATGAATCATCAGGTTTTATTTCCTCAGCCATTAGCATATTCTGCCTCTCCCAGATCCTGGCTACAATAGGCCCTGAGTTTATATATACCCTTCTCCAACTCTGGGAAGAATGCTGGGTTTTTACTATACATTAAATGTTGCTTCTTTAGTGTTCAGAAGAATAAACAACTAATTTCAGGGCAAGAGTGAACTCCTTATGCTTAAAATGTTTGATTATTTCTCAAGCCAGGCTCTTGATGCACTTTGTTTATGAACTTGAACTGTTCAAGTTCAGTGTGATGGCTAAGATGGTGCACTGATTCTTGCCCATAGTCCACAGAAGTCCAGTTGAAGCCCAGCTGGAACCCTTGCCAGATCTAGGAGATGCCAAAGTATACAGAAAGGACCTGAGGAGTTTGAATGTACCTAATGTGTTTTGAAGAAAGAACATTTTTTGCTTCCAAAACAAGTTCCAGCAGTATAACACTGACGCTTGTGAAATTATTTTGTGAGAGAGCTGCCATACCAACCATTTATACTTAATAAAGATATATAGATTTATTTTGTCTTGACACTTGAATTTTCTGCTTAAAGAAACATCCAAACATTTATGAGAAAAATCAAGAAAACTGGAGAGGAAAGCATTATTGTACCAAAGTTTTCTGACATTGCATTACATTTGTTTTCATTACTAGTAGAGTTTTCTCTATCACATCCAATAAAATCAAAGCATTCTGATGAAAACACTAATTAGCAAATGAGTACAACTATATAATATTTTTCTGGGGTATATACTTTCCCAAGAAAATTAGCAGAGTGGTAGGCAAAGTCAGAGGCCTCGACCCAAATTCTACTTCCCCCACTGAATCATGAGTACCAGTAAGTCAGTGGTCTACTTTGTTTCCCCAAATTGTAACGTTAGGTACAATTTGCTAATTTTTACCAATGTTATAAGGGATATGAGAAACAAACCTGTCATTTTTGCAATCAAGGAGAAAGATGGTTAGCACTCTTTATTGGGCTCAAATGTTTAAGAGAATAAAGTGGGTAAAAAATAATGATAATAATTCTCTCCACTGATTTCACCGTGAAATCAGCGTCTCATGAATAATCACAAAATCATGAAAGTAAATACATGAAGGAGCTAATCTCATCTTTTCCTTATCTGGCCTAAACACCCATTCAATCTTCTTGCTGTTGGAAATGAGAAACTGAAAAATTAGCCACAAGTTGATGGATCATGGTTATAAATGTATCAAATACTTAGATAAATGAAAACATTTGGTTCTCTTTCCTAATTTTTCAGGTTTTATTGGAATATTCCATTTTCCAATGGCTACCACCTCAGAGCAGAAATATATATGGCAAGACAGGGATATGGAAGATTCCACTCTGGGAAACTAATAATTTTACTAATTGACCTTGGAAGTCCCCCTTAAATGACTCTCCCAGATGGGACTTCAATGTGAGTAGGACATGTATATTCAGTGCCCCTTGTTCTGATAGAAATACCTTCTCCTTGAAGAATGGGGAAAGAAAAGCAGCAGAAGCTACTTTCTATGGGTTTATATAATTGTGTTTTCTTTTATAATTGTGTTTTCTGATCAACATGAAATCATTGAATGATTTCTTCCCCTGTTCCAAAATTCATCGCACATTCTCTCTTTAGAATTCCTTAAATCCAGATTTTTACTTTTTTCACCTACTTTAGAAAAGTATCACTTTCATTTTTATGAGAAATCAAGTAAACATCATCATGCTTAATATTTGTCATCTACCTTTCTATAACAGAACACGTCCAGCCAAAATATCTGCATGAGATATTTTCCTGCATGAAAGAAACTCTAAATGTTCTATCTCTAATAACATCTGTCATAAAAAGGAAATAGGTATTAATCTGCACATCAAAACGGGTATCCAGATAAACATATTTGTCTTTTTCTGAATTATTTTCACTATTACTGCCATTATCAATTGTCTTTCTGCGTTATCTTCATTTCTTCTGTATTAATAAACATCTTATAATTTAACCTGTCATTTGCACAAAAACAGAAAAAATACGCAAAATCAGATGAATGGAGACCGTCAGTTTGATCACTATGTCTTACGATGTATGTCACTAGAAATTCTTATTACTTATTCTTTAATAATTATTAAAAGTCATCTCAATGACTGTGACACAGAAAGAGTACATAGTTTACTGAATGTCACTACCTGGGTTTAGCCTTGTGTTTTATATATATATATATATATTTTTTTTTTTGGACTTACTGACTTTTAAGGAGGGGAAGAATATAGGAAATTAATGTACTGAGGCTGTTTTTACTCAACATATAATTTCAGAAAATTAATCTTTTAATAGGAAATATCACATCAAGAAAGAATAGTCTCCATATATCCCTCTGTTAACAATATTATCATGTACCAGAGTCCCACTACAAATTCAAGGCAACTATTTGTGACAGACGAGCTTCTCATCTTTGCAGTGTGGATTCTATCCTCCTTCTCCTACAGGTGGTAAAATTTACAGTGAGCAATCACTGCCTTAAGCCAGGATGTGCATAAGTCAAGTGCAGAGTCAAAAACAGGACACAGATCTCCTGACTCCTAACCTCTCCCTCCGTCCACAGCACTGATTTTCTGCCTGCTCCATGGTGGCAATAGTGGGTATAGCCAGATGCCAAGATTTGGTCCTTCCGTCATCAAGAAATAAATTTCATGGGTAAGGGAGCTCAGCGAGTCACTGATTGCAAAGCACTTTGAAAATGGAAAACCAAATACAGTGTAAGTGCTGGGTGCTGCTATTATTCAGAAGGTAAGAGACTGAGTGCAGAGCTATCATTATGATTACTTGGAACTGGGATACAGAAGAATTTGGCAAAGGAGGCAGAAGGGGCCAGAGGTAATATGACTGAGCAACATGAAGAGTTTCACTAAGAATATTTCACAAAAATATTTTGTGAGGCATGAATAATAATTGGAAGCTTTGGTTACATCAATAGACTAGCAGCATTCTGATTTCCTAAATATTTCTAGAGAATAATAGAGCAGTGATGAACATATAGAAAGTTTATTTTCCCCATGTCACTCCACAAATAAGAAATACACTTTTGAGTGGAGAAATGCAGTGGATCCTTAAAATAGAAACTTTGGTGAAGGAACTGGCAAATAGTGCTATGAATGATTCATAGTACTTATTTTAAGACATTTAAACAAACTCCTCCAAAACTCTCCCAGTGAACATGGAATCTCTTATTTAGAGAAAATTGATACTACTATAGCATAACCGTAAATAAAGTTTCAGACAGCCAGCTTTAGCACCCTTGGCAAAAAGCTCCCAGGAGTGAATGTAAAGTAAGGCTAGTCAAAAGTGACAAGTCATTTTCATCATATTCTCTCAACTTTTGTTTATATTACTCCTTTTCAGGCACAACTTCCCTCTTTCATTCTATCTATCTAACTTTGTTCCAATTTTGAAAGCCCAACCAAACACCCCAAATTCTTGATGAAGTCTTCACTGATTAGTTTAGTTCACACTGATGCCTCCCTTTGTTTAGCTGGTAGCTGGTAATAGGCAGTGCCCAACACTTAAATGTTATAAGAAAAACCTGAAAGATATTTTAACATATAAAAAAAGAAATAAATAATTCAGTAACAACCCTTATATTCATCACCAAATTCAACAACTGATATTTTCTTTATCATTTACTTTTTGCTAAACTTTTTCAAAATTTTGTAGATGTAATGATACTTTATCCCTAAGTGTATCAGCATACATCTCCTAAAAACAAATGTATTCTACATAGTCACAGTATCATTTTCATATCTATGAAAATTAAAAATGATTCTATAATCTAAAATCAAGCCTATTTTAAAATTTATGCAATTTTCCCAAACAATATAGTTGGTTTTGTTGAACTAGAGAATCTAATCAGTGTTCACGCTTTGTATTAGGCATTTGGTTGTTATGTTCCTTTAGGCTTTTTTTTTTTGTCAAAAAATGTTCACTCACTTCTAAAAATCTTTTTGAGGATACTCAATCAAGGATATTTAATAACTTAATTAATAAATGTATCAATAACCACAACCTGCATTTATCTGATTAGTACCCTATGCTATAATTTTAAATTTTCATCTACCCCTTGAATTTTATGTGAAAGGAAAAGAGGTCAAAAGAATTTATTAGATTCTTCTGAAACATTTTTGATATCAATATCAATTGTAGAAAGAGGGGCATTAACGTTTTCAGACATAATTATGGATTTATATATTTCTCCTTTATGTTCTATCAGTTTGTTTCCTGCTTTGTGAAGCTGCGATTATTAAGTGCTAGAAATTAGGATTTACACATTTAGGATTATCATGTTTCTCACCAGATCAACATTTTTAACACTATTCAGTGTTCTTCTCTAACCCTGATAATTTTCTTCATTCTGAAGTCTACTTTATCATTTATTAATGTAGCCCTTACTGCTTTCTTTTAAAGTTTGCACATTTTTGCTCATCCTTTTACTATACATATATGTAAATAAATATACACACATATATATGAAGTGAGTTTATTATAGATAGCATACAGTTGTGTCATGTTTTATCCACTCTTTTATTTACTATTAATGAATCATTGCTATGTAGAGGTTTAATTGTGCCACTTAGTTTTTGTCTTCTGCTTGTTCTCTCTCTCTCCTTTTTACCTGTTTTATTATTCCTGCCTTTCTATACTTGAACATTTTTAGAATCCCATTTTGATTTATCTAGAATGTTTTTCAGTATATCTCTTTGTATATCTTTTTACCCCTTTAGGTATTATATTATACATGCATTACATATCAAGGTGTTCTGGTATCCACAATTTACAGTTAAAGTTTAGAAACCTATCTCCCTTTATATCTCTTTACCTATCTTCATTTATAATTATCTTAAATACTTTCTCTACATATATTGAAAAACACACTAGACAGTATTAATTTTTTTCAGCAATCATCAAACACACTTAGAAAACTCAGGAAGAGAAGGGAAGTCTATTGTATTTATCCATATTTTTGTTTTTATCTTGTTCTTTCTTCCTTACTGTTACTGTAAGATTCCTTCTTTCATCATTTCCCTTCTTTTTAGATAACTTTCTTTAACTACTTTTTTTTGGGGGGGGCAGGTCTGCTAGTGACAAATCTTTTAGTTTTCTTTCACCTGAGAATCTTGTGATTTCACTTTTATTACTGAAGGATAGTTTTGACGGATGCAGAATTCTAGTTTGATAGTTCTTTCATTTTACTGCCTGAAAAATGCTATGCCAATTCCTTATGGCTGCCATGGTTTCTGATGAGAAATCTACTGTTATACAAATTATTCTTCCCTTATAGGTAATGTATTATTACTCTCTGGCTGCTTTAAATATTTTCCTCTGGGTTTTAGTTTTCAGAAATTTGGCTATGACCTATTTTAATGTGGATTACTTTGGGTTCATCCTATCTGGGTTTCATTTAGCAGCTTCAATCTGATGGTTGATGGTTGTTTTGGTTTTGGTTTTGGTTTGGGGTTTTTTTGGCCAAATTTGGGGGGATTTTCTGCCATTATTTCCTTGAGTACTTTTTACAGTGCCACCTTCTTTCTCTTCTCCTCCTGAGACTCTGATGACAAAAACAGATAATTAATTATAGTCCCACAGGTTACCAAGACCCTGTTTAATTTTTCAGTCTATTTTCTCTTTGTTGTCCAGATAATTTTGATTTTTCTATCTTCAAGTTGACTGATTCTTTCTCTTCCTCTCTCCATTCTAATGTAGAGCCTACCCATTAAGTTTTTTTTTTTATTTTAAAACTTGTATATTTTTAGCTCAAAAAATTTCTGTTTGGGTCTTCTTTACACTCTTCTACTTATCTGCTAAGACATTATATTTTTTACTTATTTCTAGTGCATTCATAATTACACACTGAAAAAATTTTTTCATGACTGCTTTAAAATCTAACATCTGTGTCATCTCCTTGTTAGTGTTTGTTGACACCCTGGCTTAGGTGGTGTCAGAGGAGGCAGAATAGAGATTTAGAACTTTTACCACTGTTCAATAGTAACAAAGTCACAGTTTTTTGATCAAAGGATATTATTAAAGGTAAGAAGAAAAGCACATAATGATAAAATGTTCAATTCACCAAGAATCTTATTAATACTAATTGTGCATGCACCTTTCTAAATAACTCCAAAATATATGGAACAAAAATGAGAAGAAATAAGCAGAAATAAACAATGTATGTTTATAATTGGAGGCTTCAACATTTCTCTTTAAGCAGTCACTTAAATCAGTACATAAAATCAATAAGGATTCACAAGACCTAAACCATACCATCAACTAACTTGATCAATTGGTATTTATAGGATACTCCACCTGAAAATATCAAAGTATACAATCTTTTCAAGCACAACTGGAACATTTACAAGCTGGACTATTTTCTGGGCCATAAAACATCCTAACAATTTTTAAATAATTAAACCACACAAATTCTTTTTCACTCTAAGGGAATTAAACTAGAAATTAATAATCAAAAGATATCTAGAAAAATACCTAAATATTTTGAAAACAACACATTTCTAAATAACCCATAGGTCAAAGAGGAACTCAAAGAGAAAATTAAAAAATAATTTGAATTAAATGAATGAAACACAATATATCAAAATTGTGGGATGCAGCTAAAATGAAGCTTAGAAGAAATTTTATATCAATAAATGCATACGTTAGGAAAAAAGAAACATCTCAAGTCAATTTTCTAAGCTTTCACCTTAAGAAACTAGACAAAGAGAAACAAATTAAACCCAAGGCAAGCAGAGAAAAAGAATAAATATACAAGCAGAAATCAAGTAAAATGACAACAAAAAGATAACACAGCAAAATCAAGAAAATCAACAGAAAACAATTTTTTAATTGGTACACCTCTAGCAAAAATGTCCCAAAAAGTAGACACATGTACTAATATCAGCAATGAAAGAGAAAGCACCTTCAAAGACCCTTCAGATATTAGCAGGATAATAAGAGAATATTACAAAAAATGTATGCCTATAAATTCAAACAGGTAGAGGAAATGAATCAATTTCTCAAAAGATAACAAACTACCAAAGTTTACACAAAAAGAAACAGATAATCTGAAAATACATATGTTAATTAATAAGATTTATGGTAGTTAAATCCTTCCAAGAAAGGAAATTCTGAGCCTTAATAACATCACTAGAAAATTCTACCAAACATTTTAGAAACAAATAACGTTAAGTCTACACAAAATCTTCTAGTATATAGAAGAGAAAGAAGTACTTCCCATGCACTTTATGAGGCAAACATAATCCTGAGAAAGGCATTATTATAAAAGAAAACTGTAAACTAATATCATTCATGAACATAGACACAAACGTACTAAAAAATTAGCAGATCAAATCCATCATTATCTCAAAAATATATTAGTACTTATATTGAATGTAAAACATTAAAATACCTCAAATTAAGTGACTAAGATTGTCAGACTTGTTTTTAAAAAAACTAAAATATATATATGCCTCTTACCAAAAAAATCTTAAATAATACATGACAGAGAAATTTTGAAAGAAAAAGGATAGAAAAGAAACACCATGCAAATACTACCCAAAATAAAGCTGATGTCATTATACTAATAGCAACAAAACTGGCAAGACACATTGCTATACAGGAGCAAAATCACATAACAATCCATCAGAAGATATAAAAATTCAAAGTTTGACTGCAACAGTGTTATGGGTTCAAAATATGTAACTAAAAAGAAAAACAGACAAATCTATAATTACAGTGGAGGGACTCTCTCTGTTTTTAACAACTAGGTACAGCAGAACAAAAATCAGAAAAGATGAATGATCTCAACAAACAGTATAAAAAGTTGTCATTAGTTTCATATATAGACCACTGCAGACAACAATAGATAATACACATTTTTACCAAATGGCCATATTTGTTGAGATATTAGTTCACAAAGCAAGCTTCAAATGTTTTTAAAAACTGAATGCATTCATAAGATGCTTCTGCCAACAGTAGAATTAAGTTAGGCACCAAGACAAAGAAGAAATACAACAAGAAACATACATATATATCATCTGGAAATAAATCATGGGACCAAAAAAACATTTAATTTTTGTTTGTTTTTTGTGGGGGGAGGTAATTAGGTTCATTTTTTTTTTTTTTAATGGAGGTCCTGGGTTCAATCCCCAGTCTCTCATGCATGCTAAGCATGCACTCTACCACTGAGCTATCCCCTCCCCCACCCCCAATTAAAAATACAAGGGTAACTGGAAAATATTTAGACCCAAATGATAATGAAAATAGTATCTATCAAAAATTGTGGAATGTAACTAAAACAATGCTTAAAGAAAAATATACAGTCTTAAATGCATATAAAACAAAAGACTGAGACAGAATCAAACTACCCTTCTTTGGAAGTTTAGAGTTTTGGGTTTTTTTTTTTAACCAGCAAATTAATGGAATAAAAAAAAAAACACTCAAAAATACAAGAGTGTTCTTTAGTTTTTTTAAAAAACTAATAAAAATTAGGCAGTCTCTAATTGGACTGTTCCAGAATTATTGCTAATGGTAGGAATGAAAATGTATCACTATAAATCCTGTAAATACTAAAAAGATAAAAATTATGTTTTATGGACTTTATACCATTAACAAAAAGGATAGTAAATCTTAGGGGAAAAATAATCTAACATAACCAACACAGTAAGAAATAGAGTCTATAATTTTAAATCTCCCTAAAAAAAGAAATCTATCTCTAGGACCAAAATTTAAAAATACCAGTCTCACCCAAACTCTTCCAGAATTCATATAAAAGGAGCAAAAGTTCCAACTTTTTATGAGTTGAATAAAATCTTATATAAATACTTGACAAAGATAAGGAAAGAAAACTACAGAAAAATGTCTCTGATGAACATAGATGAAAAATCTTAAAATATCAGCAACTTAATGCTGCAATATATTGAAGGGATAATACAACGAAGTGTCATGATTCTAGAAATGTAAGGTTAGTATAATATTTAAATTCAATCTGTAATTCACTACAATAGCAGAATAAAGATGAAAAATCATACAATCTTCTCAAGAGAAGTAGAATACACTTTGCATAAAAGCCACACTATTTTAATCTTTAGCAAACTAATCAAAAAAGGTAACTTCCTTGTTCTGATAAAGTACCTTTCAACAAACTTATATTCAATAACAAAATATAGAAAGTTTTCACCCTGAGATTTAAATTAAGACAACAATACCACTATCATCCCTTCTATACAATATTCTACTGGTGGTGCTAACCATTACAATTAAAAATTACATATAAATAAAATTCACTAACTTTGGAAAAGAAAAGACAAATTTTCCATTATTTTTAGATAACATGATTTTATATCCTATAAAATCCAAATGAATCCAGGAAGAAACCGTCAGAAATAGTAAGAAATTTAGCAAGGTCTCTATATACAAGGTCAATATTAAAAAATTATTGTGTTTCTGTATACCACAACAAATAATTAGAGCATGATAGTTTTTTAAAGGATAAAGTTCAAAATAATATCTCAAATACTAAATACCAAAAAAACTCTTTAAAATGTTCAATATCACTATATAATACCTATAATACATTATTGAAATGATGAATAATGGAAGCTATTCCATAATCATGAATTAGAAAGCTCCATACTATAAATATGTGTACTCCCAGATTGATTGATATATTCAACAAAAGCCCAGTAAAAATTCTAGTTGTTATTTTTCTCTTGGGTTGGCATTTTGACGAACTGTTTCTAACAGTATACAGAAATGCACAGGGCCAAGAAAAGACAAGATGATTTTCAAAAGAAAAGCAAAACTGGAGGACTTTCAAGACTTACTAAAATTAAAATAATCATAATGATGTTCAGATAGGTAATATAGCACAGAAACATAATATAGAATTAGAAACAGACCCACACTTTTACAGTCACTTCAATCATAATAAGGATTGCACTGCAGTACAATAGGGAAAGAGTAGTCTTTTCAATAAATAGTACTGGGTCAAAGGAAAAATATGCATATTAATCCCTACCTCACACTATAATTCAAAATAGAGTCAAGATGAATTATAGATCTAAATGGGGAAGATAAAAGGATGAAACCTCTAGAACAAGCAGAGGAAATATCTTCATAGCCTTGGAATAAGCAAGAATTTCTTAACAAGACCCAAAAGCCCTAACAAGAAAGAAAAATATAAATTGGATGACATTAAAAATTTCTGTTCATTAAAAGATCTTTAAGAACATGGGAAAAGCAAGCCATGGACTGAGAAAAGCTATCAACAGAAAAACATAACTTACAAAAGACTAATGTCCAAAATATATATGGAACACCTTAAAACCAGTTAAAAAAAAAAAAAGATGGAAAAGAGCAAAAGTTGAACAGGTACAACACAATTGAACAATACGGTCAATATGAGAAATACAATCACAATGAAATACCACTACACACATACCAGAATATCTAAAATTCTTCTTGTTGAGGATGTAAAGCCATGGGAGCTCTCATACACTGCTGCTCTCATGGTCTTTAGAAAACTGGCAGTATCCGTTAACAATGAACATATGTTTATTCTATGACTCAGCAATTCTAGTCCTAGATATATGTATACTCCACCTAAATGTATGCATATGCAACACAATGATGTTCATAGGGGCACTATCTGTAAATGCCAAAAAGTATAGGCTAGGTGTTAGGTATATTAATATAATATACAGCAATAAGCAGGTGTGGACTATTGCCACATACAACAACAAAAATGAATCCCACAACCTAATATAAAAATGATGTCAGATACACACTAATCTTTTATGGTGGTAGATATCAGAACAGCGACTGTTTCTGGAGAAGACAGTCCTCTGGGTGTATGTGAGAGGAGGAACTCCTGTTATGTAGGTGATTTTCTATTTTATGAACCAGGTGATGGATACATAGCTATGCTCATCTTATGAGAATTCATTGAGCCATACCATTAGTACTTGAGCACATTTCTGTATGTCTATTCCTTTACAGAGTACATAAAATACATAACTCTTCCAACACCCTTAAGTCTCTGATCCCCTTGTCCTTTGATCTACAGTGATCTGAGTCACTGGTCCCATGCATGTGCTTGTTCCCAGGTCTCTGAGTACTTCTGGAGATAATATTACAATCTTTGCTCTCCAAGTCATCTTGGCCTCAGCTGGACTCAAGAATGCTTACAAAATCCTGTCCTCTCTCCAAACCAGCTCTCCTTCTCTCTCTCTCTCTTTTTTTTTTAAATTTCAAATTATCACTACTTTAACAAATTTCCCCACCAGCTGACTTCACTTCCTCTGCTTTCATAAAACAGAAGCGCCACAGAGACCTCCCCACATCACACTCAAAACCAGGAAATTAGGCACAGAAATCTCACCTCTGATAGCAGGAAACACCAGGCTGAAGAGAGAAAACCACCAGTGCATACCTCAAATTCCTCACTTATCAGGTAGTGTATGAGTCTTTCTTTGACAGTATGTGAGCAGCAAGATTCCCACCATAATTTAAAGGACTTGGACAAATAGGAATAAACAACCTCTCTTTTTCCTCTTCTGCTCTCCCAGCCAGACAACTTATTTACTTTCCTACTAATCTTTCCCCTCACTGCCCCCAAATACTTTCTCCTTTGTAAGACAAATGCTCTACCTCTGCTTCAAACTCACTAACCTTCTCATAATCCAGGATTATCCTCCAATAATGTATCCCTCTCTGACTTTTATCTTCAATCTATCTCTTGTACACCTCCAATGGCAAGCATGTTTATTCCACTCTCAATTAAAAGAAAAAAAACCCTGCTTTTCTGTCAGTAAAACTCTAGCTTTTATCACATGCCTACACTCCAAATCTTTTCATCCAATACCGACTTGATATGCTCAACCTGCATATTATACAGGCACCTCAAACAGATCCGCTAAGAATCCCTACACTATCTCTGTTTACCTGCTCCAAATAGTGATGTTCCCATTCTTCTGCACAAGCTGGCTCTCTACCTGCTGCAACCAAAGGCATCAGGTCATGTTAATTCTACCTCCTAAACCCTCTCTCAAATGCACCTAGTCAAATTCATCTGCTACTGCTTTAATTTGGATCTCATTGTCTTTAAAAATGAGTCAGTTGGGTTAAAAACAAATCTAGCTATACTCTATGTATAATATACAAAATGACTTACAAAGTTTGAAAGTAAAATAAGAAGGCAAATATATAACAGACAAAGAGAAACCAGAGATACTGTACTATATTCTTAATACGGTATATTTAATTGACATTGATCAAATTAAAAATATTACCTTCTACCCAAGGGTTCACAGAATAGTATAAAAATGGATGAAATGTTAGTTCATAGATAAAAATAAAATCCTCTATCATTTTCAAAAATATAAAATCATATATGTCCCTTTTTACACACAACAAAAAATAAAAGCAAAATAAATTTTAAATAACATTAAGAAAAAAATCTCATGTAAATAAATTTTCAGTCAGTGTCAATTAAAACTCTTACTAGAAAATACTTAAAAATAATTAAAAGAATACTATAAATCAAAACACAAGACAACACAAAAGTAATCAGAAGCAAATCTTAACACCAACTATTTTCAATGTTAAATGAGAAAAAAAGAAAATTAATTGGGTATTCTACTAAATAATAAACATAACATAAACCTGAAACAAACTTAAAGAAAGCAGGAATTAATACAAATAAAAACAGAATTTTTTTTAAAAGGCAGAAATCAGAACAATAGGGGAAAATAAATCAGACTAAGAACTAGTGATGGTTTTACTATTTACCATAAATGAAGTAAAATATAATGATAAGACAAGACATTCCATTAATAATAACATTCACAGAATTTAAATTATTAGGATAAACCTCACACAAAGTATAGAATATTCATGTGAAAAACAAACACTTGATGAGAGATGTGGAAGGAGATATGAATCAAAGCAGTGGTATATTATGTTCCTGAAAGAAAAGTTTAGTATTATAATGATGTCAGTTATCTCTGTATTGGTTTTTTTTACTGCTGCTGTAACTGATTACAACAAATTTTATGGCTGAAAGCAACATAAATGGATTCTCTCAAATTGAATGTCAGAAGTCCAAGGTGGGTCTAGGTTCAAACCAAGGGCTGCTTTCCTTCTGAAGACTCTAGGGGAGAATCCATTTCCTTGGTTTTTTCAGCTTCTAGAGGCCACTTGCTTGCCTTGGCTTGTGGCCCCTTCCTCCATCTTCAAAGCCAGCAGTGTAGCATCATCAGATCTCTCTTCTCTCTATCCTCTGTTTCCATCATCTCTTTCTCTGTCTCTAACTCTCCCGCCTCCCTCTTTCCCTTACAAGGACCCCTTGTTATTACAATGGGCCCAATGTGGATGTATTGATTTAGATATTCAATAAAACTCAATATTTTTTAACCTGACAGAGTGATTCTAAAGTATAATTGGAAATTCAAACAGATAAAACTAACTTCGAAATTTTACAAAAATAATAAAAGGAAAGAACTTTCATTCTTAGATATGCAAACATATGGCACAATAATAATCAAGGCAATATAGTAGTAGAATAAGAAGATAAATCTTAGAAGATAATTTTTTAAAATATATATGTAATTAGTATAATACACAATAAGAAGTGACATTGAAGATCTCAAGGGAAAAAGCTGATTATTCAGTAAATTATACTGGGAGAACAGGTTAATTATTTGGAAAAAAATGTTGGGATTAAAGTTAGATCTGTACTTTCCACCACACATCAAAATATATTCATGATGGATAGTAGGCTTAAACAACAACAAAAAATAAACCAGTGGGTTTGAAAGTAAAATATAAATGGTTATTTATCTTTTGATGAATTGATTTAAAAAGAGCTAAGTATAAAAGAGGAAGAAATAAAGCAAAAAATCGATAGCTTTGACTACATTAACACATAGACACACAAACTTGCAAACATCAAGTGGCATAAACAGAAGTAAAAGAAACAAAAAAATGGAAAATATATTTTCAATCATATGACAAACATTTCAGACAGATAACCAAAGAAAAAAGCAGAAATCCCATTAGAAAAATGGGCAAAGAAATTATTATTACTTGTTAAATTAATACTTGTTAAGTAGAGCACAGGTTGCCAGATGGTGAGTTGTAATTTAACAACAGACCACAAGAGAAACTGAGTTTAAAAAATAGTTTATTACTCACAGTTCTTGGAGGAAACACCTTGAGTGGCCACAACCAGAGAGAGAGAGAGAATTTGGAATATATGCCTTGATTAGGGTCTACAGGTAGAGTGCTCTGTGGTTCTTGGGCTAAGGCCAGATTGGTCAATTCAAACAAAAAGACTGAGTTTTGATAAGCCCCACAGGGGTATTATCTAAGGGGTACACAAGGGGAAGGCCCTGGGAGGCAGGGGAGACTGTTGCTCACAAAGACTGTTGGGAAAGTCATATCAGGAACTTACTTGTGAATCTGCAAGCAGCTATCCAGGGCACATGCTTGCATTTGGACTAGTGTCAGTTTTAGTACCTTGCAGGCCACTTGGCCAAACAAAATGGATGGTGAGGCAGCAACACCATGAAGTAGCTTAGCTAAATTCTCTGCAGAAATATTAACGTGCAAAATGAAAATGAAAATGATCAATAACTACATTTTTAAAATATTCAAACTACTCTGCTAATTAAAGAAATGCAAATTAAAAATACATATACAGTGTCATATTTCCCTACCAAATGAATAAAACTTTTTTTTTTCTTATGGTGTTATTCATTGTTTCCAATGAGGGTAAAGAAATAAATACTCATATACCAATCTAGTATAGACATAAACTGGTACAAGGTTCTGGAAGATTTTTAGTAACTTTCTAAAGGTATTAAAAATTATATACACTTTGAACTCTCTGACATGAACAGAAATACTTTTAAAGAAGAGTGTTATCTATAATTGCAAAAAAGAAATAATGGAACAACTAAAACTTCCATCAATAATAGTCTGGCTAAATAACTTATGTTCACAGAAGTAAATATATATGGTAATTTAAAAATCATATTTTACAAGTATATTTAAAGATACGGGAAAATGTTCATTGAATATTAAGTGAAAAATCATGATATATAACTTGCTGAATAATTTTTAACCTATATAAATACATTACATTTGAGAGAAGGCTAAACAAAAATCTGCCAACAGTGTTTTTCTCTAGATATTAAAGTTTTAGATTTAGATATTCATTTTTTAGTTTTTTTCTTTGACAGTTTTCTCTATTTTCATTGTTAGGTTATACAATGAATATTAATTGGTTTCATAATCATATCAAACCAGCAGATTTTAGTTTCAAAACCATCTTAATAATAGAGCAAAAAGAATACAGAACAATTAGATTGCCCCCAATCAAGTGTTAAATTTTTTAATATTCATTTTTCTGGCTTTTCCTCCTCCAGCTGAAGTGATTCTACCTTAATGTTTATATTGTTTAGATGACTCTGAATCCATAATATCTTATACAGATCAACTTGGTCTAACTGAAACAGGAGGAAAGGGGGCAGGGCACAACCACTGAAGCAATGACACAGCAATTGAGGACAGGACAAACTGGTTAGAACCAAGATGATGGAAGACTGACTTCCAGTAGACCTTGAGCTTCATGGTACACCCACAGGCACCATGACAGTTCCTAGGCTGACCACAAAAGGCCAAAAAGTGGGTGGGGGCTTGATTCCTGGAAATCCCTGCCCTTTCCCCAAACTAGTTGGAATAATCCTCCTACTCATCAGCATGTGAAATTACCTGGCCCATAAAACCTAACAACTATGCACCTCTTGGCTTATCTCCCTCTCACTTTTCTGAGATGGCCCACATTCTGCCTAAGGAGTGTGTATCTCCTAAGCGGTTTTCCCTTCTGAGTAAGATAGATCCCACTCTCTGAAGTGTGTATCTCTCTAAATAGATTTGCTTTCACTTCACTATGCCTTGCTCTTGAATTCTTTCCTGCACGAGGCAAGAATCTATTCTCCAATAACATAACCAACACAGATGCAGTTTTATGCTTTCTACCAATGAAATTATTTTCTGATACATCTTAGGCAGGATTTGAGGAAAACCATCCTAGCTAGAATGACAGCTTCAAGAATTTGTGACATTTTCCTATTTTGTACCCCTTAGATATTATCACTAGACCCTGGAACTAGTGCCATAACCATATTTATTATGGATAATAATAGAGGCTCAGCTCAGCTCCCAGAAGAAATTCTTCAAAACAGACAGTAAGTGAGAAGGAAAAGTCAGAAAGAGGATAGGGTTCCAGTTGAGTTAATGGTGTTTAAATTTGTACTTTAGTCTTAGTCTGGCTTCTGACACTATATCTCTCATAATTCCTCTTTGTGTGGTGTCTACATGGCTTCCTACGGCCCCTCTGATTTTTCTGCAATACACTCTTCCCCTGTGTTTGCAATTTCACATTGATTTACTTTTCAACAATTTTCCCTTTTGAAATCCTTTCTATGTCTACTTCCATATAGCTATCTAAAGATGACTGGCCTAGTATATTTAAGTTTGAAGTTTGAAAGTTAAAATGAAAAATCCACTTCATTTGCTTTTTCTTTATATCACTCAGTTTACAAACACCTAATACTGAAAATTTTCTTAAGATGCCCTCCAGCCAGTGTATAGCTCATCTGTATTAGGCAAGAGATCAGTAGCCACAATGTGGCTTCCTCACAGTTGACATTCTCACAGTTATGACAGGCAGTCAAAAAGTACTGCGATGGTGGCACACTCAGCAATAGAAGCCATATACACTTGACATATAAGGGCAGGAATGAAACACTGATATATAAAACAGACTCTTACTTTGGATAACGAAATGAGAGTTTTCTAAGGAACATGGCTATCCTAGAAAAATAAATATTCTACCATGTGGTGCTTGGTTGGAGGAGGTAATAATTTTCAGTCTTAATATCAGTTCCTGTATTTTTCTCATATCATCTTCTGAAATATCACCAGAAAACATTTTTATTTCACTGTCCTCCCAATTCCAGAGCCAAGCTCTCAAACCTTTAGTAAAAGAGGACTTTGCTTAAGAAATTTGACTTGGAGAACAGTCTCAAACATTGGTAGAATTTACTGCAATATGAGATATTAAACTATTTAATAGGTCAGAAATATTTTTAAACTAAACATTTCCCTTTCTATCTTTCCTTTCTTTATCACTCCCTCATCTGTTTCTAAACAGAATTTTAGGCTGTGTTCTATAAATCTAGAGCCTTATACAAAAAGCTATAATTTGTACATATAATGAAGAACTTGGAAGTAATTGATAAATTGGAACATAAGCTAATTGTTTAGAAAGCTCAGAGTTTTTTCTCTTAACATGCTTGTTTGTTCATTCTTTAAATTCTCCTACTAATGTATCTCAGTGGTCTGGTCGGTTCAGTCAGTTCTGTTGACCAACTTATTCATTGCCAGTCAATTTAATCTGAACAGTGGGTTTATGTGAATAGACAGGACATAGTCAAATGCAAATCTGGATGTCATCCAGCTAATTTGATCTGGGAACAGAGTAGACAATTAGCATTAGTGTGAAGTTTAGAATATGATTTACATAGCCAGACCTTCTATATTGGTCACAGTAAAATAACTGCCAAGTCGTAAATGTTTAGTGTGTGGATCTGTTGTATAGACACAAGGGATTTAACTTGGCTTATTCATTCTTCCTCTGTTCACTTCTAGAATATTATGGTCTAAATTGTATCCAACCTTTTGCATATTTGTTCTGACTTTGTAACTACAATACAGCACATTTGAGGTCAATTCTGTATATTCTAATTACACAGAACCAAAAGCAGACAGACCTCTGTGTGCTTATGAACCAATACAACAAAATGTTTCCATTTGTGAGCCCAAGATTACTGGGGAATTTCAAATATTTCTGTATTTCTCAATGACAAAAGGGGCATGCTTTCAATATTAAGGCAAGAGTAGTCTTTTTTTCAATTTATAAAGCTTATAGTAAATAAAAAATGTTTCTTTGTATGTGCTTGCTTAGAGCCTGATTTTTTAAATTTCTTACAATGTTTTCAGTAGAAAAGTGGTTTGGTTTTGTTCTCTGGAATCTAAGAGGTGAAACTGACTAGCAATAAAAATTAAACTGACTAGTCCAATTTCATTGCCCAAACTAAAAGAAATTTGGGGATGTAGAGAAAAGCAGAGTGTTAAAAAAAATACATTTATTTTAAAAGTCTATTTTCATCTTCTAAATCCTTATTGAAAACAAGGCAATAAAATTTACATGACATAAAAATCTATGTGGTTAGGTATTTAGGAATAAAAATAAGTCTGGCACTGATTTATGGAATTCTTTGTGCTTTGACGTGACTAAGGGTGAAAAGGTTTCTTTTGCTAAAAATAATGACACCCATACCTAAGAAAGCATCTGGATGCCATTCTTGGAACTAAAAGACTTTGCTAAACATCAGGCCTGTGACCCTCCTCACCAATCAGTCAGTCCATAATAAAGTTCATCTTTTTTTCACTTATTTTTTGGCATACCCTTTTTAGTCTGTTTTCTTTTTGAATACTATAATGTTGGTATATGAAGAAGCTATTTCATATGTGATGTTTTCTACTATAGAATTAGACAGATATTTATCACATAATTTTACTTCTAGATAAAGATGCATCTTTTCCATTATTAAATCAGTAACTTGACGTGTGTGTGTGTGTGTGTGTGTGTGTGTGTGTGTGAACATGTGCTGTCACTGGCAAAAGAGTTAACTTTCCTTGATCTAAGATTCTCATCTAAAAATGAGATAGTCAAGGCTCTTCCCTTCTAATGTGATTATGTGAGTGGGAGTGGTTGCTGGTGATATAAAGAAAAGGAATAAAAGATATATAATATATTTTTCATGTATCTATTTTATAATACTTATAATGCATATAAACATTAAGGAAAGTAATATTTAATTGCATGTGCAAGGCATAAAATAAATTAAAAAGCAGATAAAGAACATCAGGCAGCAGGCTTCAAATGCTATAAAGTATTTCCTACTACTTTTTTTCCTAGTGAAATTTTGTTCTGAAACTATGAGTGTATTTTTGTCCAAACCATATTTTCAGACTCAAAATTTATTGTCTAATTAAGTAAGTAGTAAACGAATATTGACAGAACATTGTACACTGACAATAACTCAATAAAAAATTTTTTAAATAGTAAATGAATGTAACATAACGAAAAAGAAGTTTGTGAAAGATCTGGATAGTTTTCCTAATTTTAGAGATCACAGAGGAAACAAGCAATCTGAGGACTGCTTTTTTTGATGTGAATTTAAAATAGACAAACTAGGATCTTTGGCATTGTTAGCAAATATTTATGGGGGGAAAGGATAAATTATTGGTGATAAGTTTAAACTATTTCTGATATTTGATTTTACAAATTCAATTCATTATGTTTTAGCACATCTCGTAAGATAAATGAATATAATATGCTGTTTAAGTTAAGTATAATATCTTATGGTTATCTTAATGACAAATTTTGCCATTGATAAACCATTGATATTAGAATTTATACAGATAATTTCATTTACCTATTTCTTTCATACATTCATATACTCTTGAGCAAAGAATAGTTGTCTTGGGCATAAAAATGCCATTTTTTTTTTTGGTAAGAGTGCTTCTTCCAAAAGGATATATTGCCAAGCAGGGAAGGAGTAACAGGATGATTGCATGTAAAGATAAAACAAATCAACAGTGATCCCAAGTGACCCTCTTACTCATTCATGTCTCTATTATTTGTGCAACATCAGCTACATACACAGCATTGTTTTTAGAAATCCAATGTCTGGCAGGTTGTAGGCCGTCAGTGCATTCATTTAACAAATATTTACTGGGCACTTACTATATACTTTAGGCTCTGGACCAGGTGCTGGGAATACAGCAGTAAACACAACAGGAAAATTATACCTTTCGTAGTGAGTTTAATTGTGGCCTCCAAAACACAAGTTCACTCTGAACCTCAGAATGTGAATTTATTTGGAATAAGGGTCTTTGCAGATGTAATTAAGATAAGGATCTCAAGATGACATTGGGGTGAGTTCTAAATCCAATAATTTATAAAACAGAAAAGGAGAAGACACAGATAGAAAAAGACCATGTGAAAACAAAGGCAAAGACCTGAGTTACAAAGTCTCAAGACAAGAAATGCCAAGTATTTTGATTTTGGACTTCTGGCCTCCAAAACTGTGAGAGAGCAAATTCTGTTGTTTATGCCTCCCAGTTTATGGTGATCTGTTACATCAACCCAGGAAACTAATCCATATGACTTTGTAAAGAGCTTAAATTGTAGTGTGGGGAGATAGACAATAAACAAAAGAAAGAAGCAAAATATAAAAGATCTTAAATGGTGGTGAGTGGTATGGAGATAAATATAGCAAAAAAGAGGGATAGGAAATGTACACTAGCAATAAAAGCTGCACATGAAGAGAGTTCAGTACAGGCTTAACAATAAAAGAATGCTTCCTAGTGGAGATGTACTTAGAGTGTGGATTTGAAAGATGGGCAAGAAAAATGGGTAGGGAGAAAAAAGTCACAAAAGAGATTTCAAAAGAGTAACACTATAGTACTGATGACTTTAGTAAGAACACAGTGTGTAAAGGCCACTGTGAGGAGATGAGTCCAGCTGGAAGAAACGTTTTGTGTGAGATTCAGTCCAAGACTGTCTTGGTTGAAAGAACTCTGTAGTTCATCTGATAAAACTGTGAAATTCCTGAACCACCCGCAGTGACACGGACACTTCAGAAGCTCGTCATTCCACTGCACTCCGGGGGTTACAGGGAGAAACATGAGAGAAGCAAGATTCACTCTTATTGAGCATCTTAGTGGGTAGACTTGTTGCCAAGAGTTCTCAGGAGTTGCATATTTAATTTCTCACTGCTGTTCTCTTCTCGTGACCTACACAGAGATACGTGGGTCTTCTCATCACCAGGTTTTAAATGATCAGTTTCCTTTTTCTGTCTGTTGCTTATATGGTTTGCCACCCCGCTTCATGTCCACTCTTTCTGTCCATGATACAATTGCCAAATCCCTCAGGTGTCTACTGAACTCCAAGACTTTTCCTGTCTTCATAAAATAGAGTGGGAAAGGACTATCATCTCAGATACACTTAGAGATAGCACATTGTTAGTGTAATACAGCTATCAAAGCAGATTATAAATACAGTAAGCTTCTTGGATCCTCAATACCTTATTGTCTAATCTTGAACTAAGAGTCACCTAAAATTCCAAAGTCAAAAGATTGTTGACTAAGTCTGTTGCTATGTAGCAACATCTGCCACTTTCTGTGCTAAGTGTTATGTTTTGCAGCTGGTTGTTTCAGCTTGCCAAGATCTTCACAGACCATAATTCTGATAAGAAAAAATATTTACCATCATCTTGAAATTTTTTGTCTAGAAATTTAGGAAGTATGCAACTTACACTCTTTTCTAATTCACTGGTAAATCAAAATCCAGTACAGAAAGCTACAGAATACCATTTTCAACCTCCCTCTATGTTGACATTCACTCATTAATCATTAAATTTTGAGTAGAGTAATTTAAACCATTATAGTCTTCATATGTTATTTAAAAATTCTATTTTCCATAGGAATATCATAGGACTTTGTCACTTGCTAATTGAAATCTAGATATATTATAATATTTCTTCATCTTGCCAGTTTAATATACTTTTTTAAAGAAAACTGATTTGACATAGCTTGAATTACATTCTGAAAACCACTCAGTCTTCTAATAATTACTATTTCTGTCTAAAAATTTATGAAGCATATGTTTGATCAATTGTAGTAGAAGTTTTTTCAGGAATGTCAGTGTACTTTTCTTCTTTACCTAAACATTTTGTCAGATTTTTTTTTTTTAATAGCATTTGCTTTTATCTAGTTTTCTGGCATCTTTCAATGTTCACCAACATTAAGCAGTACGTGTTTAACAAGCTCATCTGCAAATCATTTCAGTATTTTGAAAAATAACTCTATAACCTTGCTTCTAGAAAGTGAACAAGTTTGTTAGAAATAAAAGCAAAAATTTGAGTTAATTTTTACCCAGAAATAAGTAAAGACAGCCAACTCATTTGAAAGAATACATAAAATTTTCACAGAAAAAATACTGCTGTGCCAAACTACAGGGCTGTATTAAAAGAAGACACAACCTCAATTCCACAAGAGAATTATGCACTTTAAATGCAAGTTACTAAAGGAGATTCTGGCAAATTCTGCATATTACTTCAAATGTGATTTCCTGGCAGGAGGAAGGGTAGAGGTGCAGGCCACTGCTGGGAGAAACAAGGACCGTGACACTTGCAAAGCTACAGCATTTCAAAGGTTTAAGAGTAGGCTGAAAGTGATCTTTTCCTCTGACCAGATGAAGAGTTCAGAGGGATCAGATAAGGGTCCATGTTGGGGAAAAAGGAATCAAATTTTCTGGAAGCTACTTTTGTGGACCTACAGCTATTTGGCACATGTATGTACCAACTGTGTATTCATCTGTAAGGAGACTGTGCATATATGTGTTGTAGCAAGTAGGGTGGGACAAGATATATATGTTTCATCATCATGTCTCATCAAACAGAGGTCCACAAACTTTAATTTTGTTTGCCTTTTTTCCCTTTAATGGGACCTCTTATCAGTTTGCATCAAACTAGAGGTGCCATCTAGAAATAAAGGGAATTCCTTGCAGTGGCCAGAGCACACTATAAAAAAACCAAGGGCAAACATTTTACATAAGAGATTGGGTAGAGCCACTTGATACATCATGGATATGATTAGAACACACAGCAAAAGTGTTGCAAGTAGCTGGCTACTAGAACAGAAGTTGTAATAAACAGATAATAATCATACATTTCCACTTTCTTCATCCCACTATTAATGACTAGAAGATCAGAATTTTTGTATAAACAACTTTCAGATAGAAGACAATTGGCAGGATAAGATTAGAAGTTCTGAAAGAAGAATAACAAATAAGATAAGCTATATGATTGCCTCAGCTTACTCTCTGCAGCCAGGTTTCAGGCCACAGCACAGGAAACTGAAATAAAGCCTGAAGTAGGAGGATTGAGTTGAAAAGACAGTGATCTGAGCTCAGGGAGGTCAAGAAGGTGCAATTTCTACAGAGCAGAGTAGTGGAGTGGTGGAAATAAACACAAAAAAATTTGGGGAGTCTGCAGAAGGATCTCCTTGAGGATTTGGCTGATCTGCCCATTTGTAAGGAAAAAAACTTCCCTGAGTCAGAGAAAGAAACAACCTGAAAAAGTAGGAAAGCAGTAGGTTGAAAAATTCCTTGAGTTCAAACATAGGTAGGAATTTTCCAACCAGCCAGAGTGGAAAGACCTGGAAATATACAAGAGAAAGGGGAGCACTCTTAGAAAGATCACATTAAATAGTAGGATTAAATAACAAAACTTAACATAACAAATATTAATGTGTGTCATACAAACTTAAAAGTAAGCTCCAAAGGTATCATACTTATCCAAGTGTACACACCTGTATGCTAGAACAAAATTCAATGAGCTTTAAAAGACTACAACAAAATCCAGCACTCAACAACTTAAAATCCATCATTTCCAGCATAAAAACCAAAATTATCAGGCATTCAAAGAGGCAGAAAAATATGACAAGAAGAAAAAAAATCAATAAACAGAGACCAAAATAACCAACTTGATAATATTACTATACCACATCTAAAAAAAAGTCCTATAAATGTAGATGTTGTCAAGAATGTGAAGAACAACATAAACACACTGAGAAGAGGAATGAAAGATATATGAAACCTCTAAATGTAAAAATTCAGTATCTGAAATGCAAAATACAATGGACAGGATTAAGAGTAGATTAGACACTGGAGAAGAAAGGGCCAGTGAACTTGAAGACACAGAAATAGAACTATCCAAAAAGAAGCACAAAGAATAAGCATAGACAAGAAATAAACAGAGCGTAAAGTAAGCTCTGACAATATCAATTAGCATAGCATATGCAATTGGAGTACCAAAAACAAGAGGACAGGGATGGAGTTTAAAGATAAGTGAATACATAACAGGTAAAACTTTTTTAAAATTTGTTGACTACTGAAAGTTTATAGATCCAATTTTCTCAATCAACCCTAAGCAAAATAAATAAGACAGATAGATAGACACATACACATACCAATGCACATTATAATCAAATTTATGAAAGCCAGTCATAAAGAGAAAATCTTAAAAGCAGCCAGAGGAAAATGCACATTACATAAAGAACAACAATTTTAATGGAAAACATACAGGCAAGAATACAATGGGATGATATAAAATTCTAGATAGACTAAAATGACAGAATGATATAAAAGTGTCAGAAGGAACAAAATATCTTGCCAACCTACAATTCTATACCCAATGAAAACAAGTCTCCAAAATGAAGGAAAAATTAAGATTTTTTTCCCAGACAAAAGATGAGAGATTCACTGCAAGAAGAACTATCTTGCAAGAAATGTTAAAAATGTTTCAGGCAGAGGCAAAAACTTGAAAATGTTAAATGTGTGGGTAAATACAGAAGAATTTTTCTCAATTTTTAATTTCTTGAAAAGATATCTGATGTCTAAAGCAATGATAACAATGTATCTTAGAGGTTACAGAGCTCAGAGAAATAAAATGCAGGACAGTAGTACAAATGATAGGAGCCAGAAATAGAACAATAGTATTATGAGATTCTTCCACTTTATGGGAAGTAGTGTAATATTATTTGAACACAGACTGGGATAAATTAAACTCCAGAGAGAGTATTAAAAAAATCCAAGTAGAATAGCTAACAAGCCAATGCTGGAGACAAAAAAAGGAATCATTAAAAAAAGTACTCAACCCAAAAGAAGTCAGTAAAGAAGGAACAAATGAATAAAGAACAAATCGGAAAAGTAGAAAACAAATGTTTAGAGGATAAATTTAAACTAAATTATATCAATAATTACATCAATTGTAAATGGTATAACCACTCAAACTAAAAGGTTTTCAAAAAAATCAAGATCCTACTATATATTATCAAATAAATAATCAGACTAAACAAAGTTCATGGACTTTAATTGTTACCCCAGCTTTCTAGAAATTTCTTCAGGTTATTGCATGAATAAATAAACTCTCAAGCTAAAATACAAGAATGGTAAAGAAGAAAGAGCTTTAAACTGTTGTTAATTAGACAGAAGAGACCCAATATTCATTCTCTAATTTGTTTAGTAAGTAATTATTCTGAATGGATGTACGTGTATTCAATGCGGAGAACAGAAAAAAGTTGAAAAAAGAAGACATAATTTGAAGTTTATAAAAATCCACAAATAAACAGAATAATATAATATGCTAAAGACAGGTTTTTAAAAAAAATTACAGATACATAATATTCATATAGAAAAGTACACATTTGAGGTAACTTTTAATCATTTATCATGTGAAACTAACAAATTTCATAGGCAGAAACTACTTTCATTCTAAAGGAATTAGATAATATACAAACTCTATAAATGACAGATTATCAAGTGATAAGAAAATATGCTAGAAAGAAAATAAAGTTCAGGAACTAAAGTCAAAATTTAAAGAAACTATTTCCAGTTTCCGGTTCCACATGTAAGAAGTTTGAAAGTGTTCTGCCCTAATAACAAGTAAAAAGCTGAGCATGCTAAGCAGACTGAAAAATTAACAGCCATTCTTAGATCCATAAAAGAGGGGAAAGACCCAGGGAAGACTACTTCCCTCAAGATTGCAGAGACAAACAAGGAGTCATTGCTTACCTGCGCAGAGACTCATGGGCGGAAACTGTCATGGATACCAACGCCCAAGTAGGAAAACTTGCACTGGAATTAGCAAATTTTGAGAAGTAAAGTGTGGGCAAGCCTGAGAGTGAAAAACTCCAGCAAAACCCAGTCATAGGAGGGTCCCCACATTTTTGTGAGTTTTATCTCAAGGAGCTCAACCAGGTGCTCACAGTACAAATTGGCGGGGGGTGGGGGGAATCCTCCTGTTTTGAACAGGAGAGGAAAAGGAATCATCATTCTGAAATATGAGACAGCACTCTGTTCTTCTTACAAGGTCCACCCTCAGAAGAAACTAATTAATTAGAGCCCAACCTGTCAGGAGTATTATTAGAGACTAACTGACCTGATGATGTGTACATTTCCTTCCTTCCTTCCTTCCAAAAAAATCAGGGACTTCCAGATGACATGGAAAAGGGACCAGTTTTCATAATTTTCATGTATCTAACCAATTTTTTATTGCTGGTTAAAAGTAGTGCTATGGTCTGAATGTTTGTGTCCCCAGCAAAATTCAGATATTGAAATGCTAATGCCCAATGTGATGATGTCAGGAGGTGGGGCCTTTGAGAGGTGATTAGGGCAGGAGAGTAGAGCTCCCATGAATGGGATTAGTGATCTTATAAAAGAGATCCCACAGTGCTCCCAAGCCCCTTTCACCACAGGAAGACATAGCAAGAAGTCTATAATCTGGAAGAGGGCCTTTACCTGACCATGCTAGCAACCCAATCTCAGATTTCCAGCCTAAAGAACTGTGAGAAATAAACTTCTCTTGTTTATAAGACACTCAGTCTAGAGTATTTTGTTATAGCAGCCCAACGGGCTAAGATAAGTACGTTAAATAGTACTTCCTATGTTTCCTGACAGATATAACCAATGCTTATGAATAATGAATTTCCAAGGCAGATGGAGATTCTTATAACTGAAAGTCATCTTTATTATTATACAAGAATAGTCATTTCATTTTATGATCTGTGCTTCTTAGCCTAAGCAATCAAAAATAAGAACTATGGTGAAAAGTTGCATTGGCACTATGATATTTTATTATTTTAGTAATAGTAGCATTACCAGGTAGGTTACCATACCTAAAACTTCTGAGCTCTTTTAAACCTTAATTGATTGCCAAAAGCTGAAGGAGATTTTCATTTAAAAATAACAATACATTCTATTTTTCCAAATCAGTACTTTTCACAATCGTAATTATATATTTTATTTGAATAACTATTTGTTTAATAATTATCTCTCTCCTAAACAGTAAGATTACAGAAGGGATTCACCACATAAATTTGGTTTTCTTTACTGCAGTAGTACCTGGAATATACCTGGAACATAGTATAGCATGTGTTCAAAATATTTATTCAGCAGATTATAGATTAATAATGTTTATAATCACTGGCTCTGATGGTATCGTGTTCCGTTCTCTAAACCTTTTATGGGCAGGGGCAAGGTGGAGATAGAGAATGGAATGCACTCAGGTTTTGGTATGTGCCACATGTTCCATCCTTGGAACTATAATAAGGCCAGTCATCTTCCACCAAAGCTCATCCACTGAGAGCAGGGGAAAGTTAGGATCCTATTTGGGATTCCTCTCAAAGCCAACTCTGAGACAAAGATTCAAGCGCAAATAGTTTATTTGTAAGGCAATCTCAAAAAATACTGATGGGGAAGTGATGAAGTTAGACAGGAACGGAAGGTAGCCAGTAAGTGGTAACTAATTAAGCAAGTCGCCACTATTGATAGCTGAAGCCTAGTCCAATCGGGAAACTCCTATTATCCCATCTGAGAGGATTTTTTATATACCCCAACTCCCATCAGCCAGTGACTGAGACACATTCCTGAAGAAGTTAATTCCCCAGCATTCTGACCCATCAGAAACAAAGAGAGAAGAAACTCTGGGAACCAGAGAAAGTCCCTCAGGCAGAGATGCAGATGTTAGTACTTAAAAGTTGGATCATTCTGTGCTGATATGGTAAAATACCAGGAGACATGGGCTGGATAATAATAGCATCTACTCAAAGCAAAAACAGAGTGTAATTGCCTCAGTAAAGGGAACAGAACCTGAGCAACAAGTGAGAAATCACATTGCCCTCTGTGCTAAATACCTGAATTTGACCTTTGTTATCAAAGTATAAAGCAAACACTAACCCCATTGTTCCTTGGGAGAATCCAGGACATAATCATTGACCTGAATACAGATGATCTTTGACTAAAGAATGAAGTGTTTCTTCAGTAATATAAGTTGTATTTGGGCTGCCTCTGAGAACTACTGCATTTCATTAGGGGAAGGTGTGATAAAGAGAAGAACTTGTATTTTTCTGGTAAAGAATTAGACTTCATTGGAGGGGAAAGTATAGCTCAGTGGTAGAGTGCATGCTTGGCATACACAAGGTCCTGGGTTCAATCCCCAGTACCTCCATTAAAATGAACAAGTAAATAAATCTAATTACCTCCCCCAAAACAAAGACAAACAAACAATAAATTTTTTTTAAAAAAAGAATTAGATTTCATTGCATTTCCAATATTAATCATGGAAGAGGCAGGTCCCCCAAAGAATATGACGACTTGAAAGTTTGCCTTTAAATTAGGCTAACATTCAGAGTCATCTTTCTGAAACTGATGGCAGTAGGCCTTGACCACAAAGGAGGTCTTGCATGCCCCAGGGTACTCCTTGTAAAATGGAAAAACCGTCTGTGAGCCAAGGGATAAACTTAGAATCAGTCCTATACTGACAAAAGTAACTGCTATTTGCTTCTGGTGTTTTTTACGCATTAGATGCGGTAATGCATTATTATATTTAATCATCTCAATATCTTTTTAAACATTATTTTTATTCCCATTTGTACTAGTTTTCTTCTATTGCAGTAAAAATTACCACAAACTTAGCCACTTAAAACTTAAAAAGTTTCTCCTCTTACAGTTCTGTAGGTCAGACTGTCTAGGGGAGAATCTGTTCTCTTGCTCATTCATGTTGACAGAAATTAGCTCTTAGCAGTTGTGGGATAGATATCCCGATTTTCTCAGCTCTCGGGTGAGGGCAGTTCCCAGCTTCTAGAGATCACATATTCTATGGCTTGAGGCCTTCTTTTTTCTATACACAAAGCCAGTCCTGTGGGTTGAGTTCTGCTCATTCTTCAAATTTCCCCTGTCTCTTCTGCTGCACCTTTAATCAATGACTTCTTTCCTCCGCTTCCACTTTCAAAGGCCCATGTTATATACTTGGCCTATCCAGATAACCTAGGATAATTTCCGTATTTGAAGGTCCATAGACTTGATTTCATCTGCAAAGGTCCTTGTGCTATGTAACAACATATTCACAGTTTACAGAGATTAGGGCATGGATATGTATGGAAGAGGGGCAACTTTATTTTTCCTACCACAGTCCATGCTCTGGCTCCAAAAGATTCGTGTCTGCTCCACATGCAAAATACCTGGTGTGGCCTGTGCTGTAATTATCTTTATATCCCAGGAACCTGGAATATTCTTGACACTCAAGAAATTAATAAATAAGGGAAGGATATTTTTAAAATCTTGTTTTGAGTATTGCCATCCATGAAGCATTCTTTCACCCTCTTAGTAGTGTTGGAACGAGTAACACATTGAGTCTCTGGTATTTGTGTGTGAATTAATCAGATTGCTTCTTTTCATATTAGGTGCCCAGGTATAAGGAGCAATAGAAGATCAGGGGGAAAAGGGGGGCACTAGAATGGAAGCTAACATGAAGGAAAACTATATCCTGGCTGAAATTTCCTAGGGTCTCCTAGAAAAAAAAAAACAAAAACCTGAAGTCTTTTTAAACCAACATAGTTTCAGTCTGTTGAAAACTATACTGTTTTAGTATAAACCTTACTCCATCTCCAGCGATACACAAGGGGAACAAAAAATTCTCTTCTCCCTCATGACTTTTATATTCTGTTACCCAAGCTGAAACCAAGTTGTGTTAATTTGATTGCAAAAAGTCTACTGAATCTATCCTCTATTTCCATTGTTATTCTGCCAGCTGAGGTCATCACACCTGTGTTAGTAAAACAGCCTTGTAATTTGCATGTTTGCCTCAAATTGCCTTGCTTCTAATTTGACCCTCCATACTATGACACATATCTATTCTAAATTATTGATCTGATCATATCATTCTCCAGTTAATCAACTTTCAATATTTCTCCAATATCCTTTTCATAAAACTCAAGTTCCTTCCAACCTCATTTTAACTCCACCTGGATTTCAAGCTTTGGACACCAATAGACCTGGTCCAAAATTCCAGCTCCATTACTTATCAGCTAGGTGATCTGTGGCAAGTTATTTAACACCTCTAAATGTATTTTCCTTATTTATATAAAAAAATAAAGTACAGGGTTTTACCAAGAATTTGAGATACATGTCAAGCTCCTAGAACCTAGAAAATGCTTAATAGCTTATAGTTATCATAGTAAACTTTATAGTCTCATTCCCTACACCACTCACTGTGCACCCCAAACTCGAGCTGGACTGAACTGACACTTGTGGTACTCAGAAAGATCCACATACTCTTATGCTTACAAGCTTTTGTTCATGCAACTTCTTTTATTCCAAAACTTTTTCACTTTTTTTTTAAACCTGGCAAAATTCTCTCCATCCTGTAAGACAAAGAAGTTTGATATCTCTCTGAGGTTTGCCATCTCTCTGAAGATACCCTTATCTCTGTTGGTCCATGGGACCAATCACTTCCACCTCCATGCTCCTCCTGCACTTCTCTCAAACCATGGACATTTGTCACCTGTGTCAAAGCTTATTGTATGAGTGAATTTCCTCTCACCAGATAGTGAGTTTCCTGTGGTCAGGTTTGGTGTCTTACTCATTAGGGTTTCATAACTCTCAAGTGCAATGCTGGACGTGTGGTTGGTGCTCAGCAAATATTTGTGGAATTAATTGGTCAAACAGTACCTAAAGACAGGGTGTCGATGCTGGTCTGTGACACTTCTCCCATGGCCAAAAAAAAAAAAAACTAGTTGTTATTTGTAATATTTATTATTACTATTATTACAAATATTATTTTGGATTCTCTTTCTTAAAGTACAATAGGCTAACTATTCACCAATTACGGCTTTCCCAGAGCTTTCTGTACAAGTGAATTCAATATTTTGTTCATTTTTTCCCCCAAACCAAATGCCCACATTAAAAAAATGTATGTATGTAAGTAAATATAAATAGTGGCATTCTTATGAACAATTCTGTGATAAAACAAAGTTAGACGGCAGAAAGATTTTGGTCAGAAAACACATTTTACAAGTAAGCTTCTAAGAGGTTATTTTAAACAACCCTGAAGGGGAAAAATTATTTCAAACAGATGAAAAATACCTCTCCACTGTCCCTCTAATGGATGTACTTTAAAGAAAGCCAAGGGGAATTTTAAACTCCACATACATTTTACGAACATTCAAATGAATATCTATGGCTAATCTCAAGTGCATTTGAATAAAAAATAGAACAATTCTGATGTTCCAAGTTGAATTATTAAGTAAAAATATTCAGTTATCAGATAGTTAATTAAGTGGAACTGACTGTATTCATTAAAATATTTGTTCCAAACAAATGTATTTAACATTCAGATATTATGCAGAATAGGTGACAATTGCATATCTCCATGGAGATCAATAATGGGATTCAGATCATTGTGTAAAGAGTCTGCAAGTTTAATGCAGAGAGAATGTCATTATTATTTCTCTCTTAATGATGGTCATTATGCGCAAACACTGATTGAATTCCATTTGTTACCTGCATTTGAGCTGAGAGGAATAATTACAATTTAAGTGTCTCTATTAAAATTCATAAAAGAATATGAATGCAAAAATTATACTTGAAACTGACAAAATATACTTTGAGGATATAAATTGTGTTTTCTGATAGGCCTCTTAAAAGTATTGAAAATAGCTTCATTTTAATAGGATGACATATAAAGATCATGTGTTATCCTCACCTTTATGTTAATTTTAATGCCACAAAACATGACTAATAATAAAAAGTAAAGAAATTAACTTTTAAAAAGTAAAATCAATTAAACAACATGCCAGTTATCACCCGTACTTTTGAGGATTGGGTCACAGTCATTCTTTTCTAAACAATGTTTTTAATTGCTGCATGATATTAAAATCATGTTCTATCATTCCACGTATTGGTGATATCTTTCTACAACCTACCATTATTGGTAGCCAATAGATCCAAGGTTTGGACTGATGTAAGTTAAATGTGCTGTGTTCTCTTTCATTTAATGGGCATCTATTTTTGGCCTCTTTTGCACTGCTCAGGATCTATAATTTCAGGTGTTAATACTTAGCAATTTATCAGCCATACCAACCCAGAGTTTTCAGTTGATTAACCTGCATTTTTCCCAGAGCAAAATGAAACATACTAGGATGCCTATGGGATGCCATTGAGCCTTAAATGTCTTAGAGTCTTGCCTTTTAGTGGCCTACGTGAGTTCTCTAAGTCTGATGAGAGAAGGTTGAGTTTGTGATGCTATAGTAGCCACAAGAAAAATGACAACAATGGAGTTTTGAGGCATTTATGCTGCTCATCAAGTTTGGAGAAGCATCTGAAGGTTGTTGCATACCAGACACTCTTCTCTGACTCTATTTCAGAACTTCAAAATGCAGTGTCTTGAATTTTAAGTGTTTATATTACAAAATCATGTTTTCACACCATTAAGCAAGAACAAGGAAGTCACAGAAGTTTTATGTGAAGAAGGTTTTTAAATCTCATCTCATTTACTTTCATCATTTTACAGATGAGAAAACCAAAGTGTCCAGATGCTTATGACTGAAATATTTTCAAATATTAGTTAGTGGTAGACTGAGGATCAGAACTCAGGACTCTTGTCATTGACTACAACATTCTATATGAGTAGTGTTTTGGGAATTACTATCTGTCAGTATGTTCACATATATTCATTTTTGTTTTGTTTTATTTTTTTCATTTACATATGACAAAATACCTGTTCACTTAGAGTATCTTTTTTTGAAGAAATATGAACAATGATCATATTTGTGACTATGTTAATGATAGTTTCAAAGGCTGTAAATATAATAAAAATTACCTGTGCTACAGTCAAAAAATATAAATTATATTCCTCTAAATGTATGGATATTTTTAGACTGCCTAATTAGGTATATCCATAACTTCCTTGAGTTTCTATCTTCCCAATCTTGTCAGTTGATCCCTTTGAGGTAAAATGCAGGGATGAGAATTATATTGGACAGTGTCTACTCACTGGCTATAGTGGTTGCAGTTTTGCATGAGATTATGATCCTCTTGAATTAGGAAAAAAGACAGGGAAATAGTGGAAGCTTATGGCAGGGGACTGACAAGATTCCCATCAAGCA